>NC_092818.1:79611712-79771712 GCF_023375885.2 Dermacentor andersoni
AAGCGAAGTATGCACCCTGAAGGTAATCAGCAGAGCTCTCAGGATGCAAAACGATCGACAGATAAGTGAGCACAAGAAAGGAGACCGCTCAAGGCTGTAAACTTGCCAGTGAACAGCTGTGGATATTGTCACGATCCACCCTCCGTTAGGCGGACGCTCCGCAGCGTGGTGGTGCTGAACGATGACTGACCGCCAAGCAGCCGTGCTCATCGGCGTTTATTGTGGTGCGATGACCAATGCTGCCTGCCGAGCTTAGCAGGCCACCGAGCCTGCTAAGCTCGGTGGCCAGTCGGTGGCCTGCTAAGCTCAAGCATGTGACGCCCCCTCAGGCATAATGTTCGTTCGCCGCCAGGCTCGGTGGCCTGCTAAGCTCGGCAGGCAACATTGGTCATCGCACCGCAATAAACGCCGACGAGCACGGCTGCTCGGCGGTCAGTCATCGTTCAGCACCACCACGCTGTGGAGCGTCCATCTAACGGAGGGTGCCTCGAGCCCTCCCTTGTTCACGAACCCGGGTGGATCGTGACACTGGCGGCGAGAATGGGATCCTCGTGACACTGGCGACGAGGATGGGATCCTCGTGACAGATATCCCATGCCAACTCAAAACAGTGTCACCATCAGAGCTTGATTCTGCTTTGCTGTCATGTTCGCAACCATAACTCGAGTTCCCATCACTAAATTGAAGTGCGGATGCAGCATAGTTTTGAGCATGATGCTATTCTTGTGACGCAGCAGTGTGGGACGACGCCATGGGAGCGACTTTCGATAACTGCAATGACACCAGCAGCGTCCCTTGTGGGATTTTACAGGAGAAGTGAAACCGCAACTCTTGAAAACTGGTTTAAAATGCCAGGTCCACATGCTGGACATGCGGCAGACCTTCAGAAATACACTTTGGCGGAGTTAAATGAATCGAGCTCCAAACCAAAGCTCACTAGTGAACAGCTGGCATCATTTTCGGTTAATTATCACCGCTCAGAACTGTCATACGGCAAAGCTGACAATATAATTCAATTCTGGACTTGCTGGGAGTCATTTGATTACAAAATTTTGATGCTAGTGCGGCATAATTGTGAGAGGCACGCTTTCTTTCTCGAGCGCAGCAGAAGGTGACAGCCACGCCTCTTTTCGCTACAACATATGCACATTAGTTCACAAAAAGGTCTGAAAAATCACAACATCGCCGGAGCGCGAAAATATTAACTGATTCGGAAAGTGCAGCGCCTGTACTACCTACTCTATGGCCTTAAGTGGATAAGAAATGGCTCTATGTCGAAATCGGCGATCTAGAGCATTGATCACCGGTGATCGATCTGAATAGGCGTGGTAACGAAGGAGTTAAAGGGGCCTTGAACCGCCCCTCAGGCTTGGTGAAAAAACACAGTCCGCGGATAGCATGTGCTGCTGTGAACATCTCAGCCAAATTTTGGATTCATGCACGGTGCGTGGATCTCACAAGTGGAGCGACGTAGTCACCTTTCTCTCAAATGCTCTCTTTTCAACAGAAGCCTGCTCCTCACTCTCTTCTGGATGCCTTATTTCGTAATATAGCAGATTCCCATATGCGGCTGCTATTCGCCTAGTCGATCTGGTAGTTGACGATGAGAATTCGGTGCATGCATTGGCTGTACTTTTGTCAAAATGTATATCTACCTTGACTACAACAATGGTGAAGATACGCGGGGCAATTACGTAGCAATGCCTTCTGCAGGATTATATGCTGCTCTTATCCACCGTACATGGCCTGCTGCCCCCATTGATAACATGTCTGGAGCATTGCTCCGACCACTGAGAAAGTGTGAAAAGTGAGAAAAAGAATTGCATGAAAAACATTGTTAGAAAATCACGGTCACGGACTGTCTGGGCCAAAGGCAAATGTATTGTTACGTTCGACCTGCGGGGGCTGGCAACTTTCGGGAAAGCGACTGTCGAACTCTGCCCGACCCGCTGGGATCACTCGCTTTGTGAAAACAAGAATGCGCCTCGTCAACAACCCGTTCGCGCCGGCATGTCTGCTGCGGCGACTCGCTTTGTAAGGACGACAATACGCCGCGTCTCCAAGCGAGCGGCGCCGGGATGTCTAGACGCAGTCGGCGGACGAAGTATTGTTAGTGGATTCACCGTCACCGTTTGTTTGGAGCGGGGGAACTCCTGGAAGGAGGTGTTTTGCAGCGCCGTCTCACGGGTCTTAGAAGTCATCAGTCAATGGAGAGACGCGGCGGACACTGTCATCTGCGGGGTAAGCTCCGAGACCAAGAGGTGCCTGCTCAGGGCAAGACCGGTGTCTGCGAAAACCCTCTCACTTTGTTGTGGTCAGTGAAACCTGTGCGGAAGTGAGTGTAAACCCTCCTCCTCCTCAAAGATGGGTCGGTCGGCTACAATGACTTTGGACGCTCTGAATTGGTTGACGGTTGAATGGCCGTTTTCCCTCACCTAGGGATCTAGGGAGGACAGAGTGTTTATAAGCAACCGTGGCACGGCTGCTGAGTGTGCATTCTCTTTCAGTCATGCTAGATGGATAAACTGTAACGTTCTCATGTAGATACTGTAAATAAATCCCATATTCCTCGTTCTCGATGAGAACAAGTCTCTCCCTTCAACAACGTCCTCAGTGTGAATGAGTTGGACGACAGCATGGGCCAGCTACCATCTATTTCATGCCCGACCCCAACCATTACAGTATGTGCACACAGCAAAGCGCTGACAAACTTGGGTCATATTCTTGGATGATAACTTTGGAGGATACTTTCATGTTCACATTATTTCTCAGGACTAGTACCGTACGTGTCGTCGGGCGGCAGCGTTTCCACACTCTCACAAGATAGCATGCTTGGCATCGCGCCAAGAATGCCAACGCTCGTAGACACTGACGCATCTTGTGCTAGTCACGCGAAACTGAAGGTATCCCTGAAAGTGACGATCCCAGAATGCAGCCCAACCTCCTTAACCACATGTGGTATAAAGTCACTTTTTTTTCCCGAGCGAATCCGGCATTTCGAACACCCGATTGTACCAACTTTTTGGTACTGATGAAGAAAAGCACAACAAACAAAGGACAAGATAGAGACATGACACTCCCCCTCTCATCCCTTGTTTATCTTGCTATTGGTAGTATGGAACACCAACTCACCCAGCATTCAGTACTAAATTACTTTTTAATTACTTTTTTTTTCATGGCCCCCATCGAGTCCCAATTATTAGTCGGCAACTGTAATTCATTTCACCATCATCTAACACCTTCCCTGACATAAGCAGTATACTTTGGAAGCATTGCTAGTGTGACCATTTGACTTCTGCGGTCTTCAGGAGCTATCATCTCAGCTCACTTTGATAATCGTCATTGGTGCTTTGTGCAGCAATATTATGTGCTTCTCTCGTTTTAATATTTTATTTTGTAGTATAAGTCAATGTTTACTGCAGAAAAATGAGGAGTAAGTTAAGCTGAATGACCAAAATCACAGGGTATGAAACTATAGGTGAAACGGGTAAAGTCCTTGCGCAAGCATAAAGAACCATACTGAATTTTCGCAACAAGGCAAGCTATTGGCCTGTGATGCGCAAATGACAAGTGTATTTCATGACAATGCATGGCGCACATCAGAATAAAGCAAAAACCCTGAATTGGATGCTCCCTAATGTGAAAAACCAGATAATTTGAATTCTCTGTCTGGTTTCGGCACACAACACAAGCATTACTCTTGGCACCAAAGGTTCACTAATTCAGAGGTATTCAGTGGTAGTACTTCAGTTCATTTGGACAAGCCGTGAGGTGTGGTGAGGGTGGAGTGCCGCACACTGAAGATGCAAAAGTGGTGCCAGCAAACAGCCGAAATGGAGGAAATCGCAGACAATCACTGTTGAAGGCAATGGTAAAGTCGTTGACGCAATTTGACAGCAACATGCTAGCATTATACTTCTACTAAATGACGTGACTACTACATCATAATATGTCTATCAGTTGCCGACTAGTTCATCGGCAAAGAAATAATCGCACGATATGCGAGGTAGTGAGAGGCAAGTTAGATGCAGGCTAGAAGAAAGGGCATGCAAGCAATATAACAGAGGCTAAGCTCTTGCCACGCATAGCTGTTCAGGGATATATACTTGCATGTTTGTGATAACACAAAGCACTAAAAAGTGCAAAAGTTTGTTAATCTTGCTCTAAGTCTATCTCAAAGCTTTTTCAATCAAACGTTGAAGCACTGAGCTCCTCGCTTATCTGCCTAAACAGAGCCACACAACGAGACACCTTGGCAAGGGATCGACAGGTACATTTGCAACCCTGGCTCCCACGACTGTAGTGGTAGTGTTCGGAAACACTTACTCTCACTGCTGGGGTTGTTCACGGTGATGGACGACTCTTCAGCAGGGACAGTTGCAGCTGGAGGTGGGGATGGAAGAGCGAGCAAGCCCGCTGGCGGCATCTCGAGCACCCTTGGCAATTCGGGGCGTTGCTTTTTAGCTTGGTTCCAGTGGAAACAGTAGCAACACCGGAATGCTGGAATTAAGTGAGAAGTGAGAATGAAGTGCTGGAAGGGGGTAAGCCCACATGTAGACACTGTGAAGGCGGTACAAAACACTATTCAATTGCTCATTAAAAACATGGTGTGCCTCATGGACTCATTCTGGTACTGGGAGAACACTCGACCTTCATGCACTCCGTGGCATTTCTTTTTGGCTAGGGGCTTGTTGGTACGGCTGGTCTTATTTTGTTAAGTTGTCCTTCTGCGACTGACCAGTCGGTTGCAGAAGGACTCAGAGTAGGTGCACGGTACAAGCACTGACATAAACAAAAGAAAGGTTGTTGTCATCCCCTACATACACGGGTTCTCCCATAGATTAAAGAAGATTGCTGGAAGGAGCGGCATCAACGTTGTATTTTCAGCACCTAATAAATTGGTCAGCCTGTGTAGAAACACAAGGCCAGAAAGAATCGCACATACCGCATGCGAAAAGGAGCATAAAAATAAATTCACTGATTGCATCGCGGGTGTGGTATACCACATTCCTCTTGGGTGTGGACAGCCCTACATTGGTCAAACAGCAAGATGCATAAATGACCGGCTACGAGAACAAAACAACAAAGTAAACAACTTGGCCGCTGACGGCTTTCTTGCCATCCAATGCCAGAGATGCAAATGCAAACCTAGATTTAAAGAAATAGTCATCATGAGTAGAAGCAGGTGTGAGATGACACACTTGACAATAGAAGCTAGACATATCAACATTCGGTGACGCATGCATCAGTAAATCTTCCATTTCATTATCCTCAAAAGAGCTCAATTATCTTTGTTCACGCTGAACGTGTACATGTCTGTGAATATGCGAGTAAAAAAAAAACTGCTTACATGTAGTTCCGTTTATTTTCGTGTTCATTTTTACCGAAATTCTACACACGTTGTATGACGTTTCGAGGGTTTATATATAGCGACGAGAACGGGAAATAAATCTGTTGTTGAAAATTGGCGCTGTGTGTATCAGATGTGCCTTTCTGTTGTCCTTGTTCAGCTTGCGCTACAAAATAAGATCTACCTTCTAAACCTATGAGCAGAATAAAGTTATGCGTCTCTCTCTCTCTTGTGCAGCCCTTGCATCTCCCGACTTTCCCCTTCCCAGGATCATTTTTGAATCCAGGCGGGAATCATGATTGTTGCAGTGATGCGGCCATGAGGAGAGATGGCGAGAGTGCTAAGCTACCAGTGCCACCTGATGGCATGGGTGGTACGGGCACACGAAGAACATGCTTGCCCTCTTTGGCTAGCTACAAGACGCCGACATAAACAGACCGACCATGCTCTAAACAGTCAGCATTGCTCGACTATTCCATGGATGTTTTCTCACTCATCACATAAGCTTGGAATTAGTAAGGCTGAATGCGATCGCACACATGAACTTTGGTTTCGAGGAGACGACTCTTCAACTCTTTGTTATAGCAAGGTTTAACTGTAATTGGATCAAACTACGATTAATGGCCCAGAGCGACATACAGGGCATGAATACTGCAAGTGGACTCCGGATTCATTTGAACTCCCTGGGGTTCCTTAACATGCACCTAAAGTAAATGAGTGTTTTTTGCCTTTGCCCCCTTTGAATAATGGCCATGGCAGCTGGGAATGGAAACTGCAGCCTCTTGCTTGACAGCAGAACGCCATAGCCACTTAGCCACTATGGCAGGTAACAGTAAATAATGCATTTACTAGATGTACTCCCGTAATGAATGCAATCACATAATAAACGCACCCCTAACATTGGTCGCGTGCAGCCCAGCAACCTAATGGCCCTGCTGTAGTTTTTCGAGGAGACTAGAATCTTACTTTCGCACACGTGTTTAGAGCAAATGCACTTGCCATATTTACTCGATTCTAACGCGCCCTCAATTGTAATGGGCAGTCTTCCGCAACCAGAAAAATTAAGAAAAAACGCTCTTGATTGTAAAGCACACCCATTTGCCATGACCTAAAAAACAAAAAGTCCTTTACAGTACCACGCACCTCATTCTTTCATACAGAGATACAACTTTCTCTCATTTGGAAAGAACAATGATTTACTCCCAATGCACTAAAGTTGCAATAAATAAAAAAATGTCACAGTTTCACCCAAAAGGCGAAGCATCGATTACGATAGCAGATTAGTAGACAGCTATATGAAAAGTAAGGATAGTACCATAAAAACCGGAATATAGGTCGAACTTTTTTTTCAAAAAGCCATTGTGAAAAGTCGACCCTCGTCTTATATACCAGACATTGGCGGAAAAACTACGGAAGTCTTGCAACAATGGGCGGATGAAGTAAACAGCCGCCTTCGCCATTGCCATCAGCAAAGCCCATGACAACCTGGCGGCACAGCACCAATTTGTAGTATCCGAAAAGAGCATTCGGTAGTGGCGGAGGCAAAAGCAACTTGCAGCAACCAAAAGAATACGTCATTTCGTGGGCGGATCGCAGCGGACAGCAGAACTGGAAGACAAGGTTGCGGAGTTTGTCTGGGAGCTGCGTGTAAGGTCGCTGCCTGTGACTGCTGAATGCATCCGTTTGAAAGCGGTAGAGATCGCGCACGCCTATGGACTTGGCAGTGAGAAGCACTCGTCATTCAACTCTAGTTCGGACGACTCTGATCAAAGGTGTTGCTCTGATTCGGAGTAGTGCTTGCACACTTCGTGCCCTTCTGTGTACTGTACACCCAGCCAATTTTTAACAGTATCGTGCGTTTGTCAGCACCTTATCATCACGGCACAGAGTGGTGAAATAGCGAAAGTAAGCACATGTGTACACATGCGCATATCTCGTTTGTTTCGTGGCTCAGCGCCGTTAATAAGGTGCTGACAATCACGCAGGTCGACGGTCGCGCGATACTGTTAAAGACTTGGCCAGGTGCACATGCGAGCAGCGTTTAAATAAATACTGCCACCATTGTGCAACCGGCTGAGTCGCAATTGTTTCAAGGTAAAGGTGTCTTTTGGTATTTTTGCCATTGAAAAAGATTCTTTTTTCATTTTTAGAATTCGTTAGTTGGGGGATCAACCTATATTCCGGTCCGACCTATAGTCCCGTTCTTACGGTTGTTTTATCGGCTATATAAGCTTTTAAACATTCGCTTACTAGCTAAATTAACAAGCATGGTGTCAAGCACGCACAAGCAAGCACGAACACGTCTCAATCAATGACCGTGGAAACTCCTTATCAAAACGCTGGAGCAAGGAAGCACAGTAGCAAGAGCAAGGGAATTGGCCTTTGTGCGGCCTCTCGCTTCAACGCGAAGTAAGCGACGAGAACACAACGAGGTATGCCTAGTTGCGCAGACTCTTGTCTCTGTCGCAGATCGCTTTCAGGATAAGGGCTGGGCAGCCGCGCCGTACGTAGTAGCCGACGGTGTAGAACGCCTCTCCTGTTTGCGCCAGTTCCACACGCAAGTATTGGGAACTCCGAACGCCCATGATGCCGCCTGATTTCCGTCCATCTCCACACACGTGATCGCTTTCCTTTTAATTGCGCCATCGTGATGAACTTGGCATGTCTTTGCAGTTGGCGCTTCCATGCTGATAGAACAAACGCAGGAAACAGGAAGATGGACGGTGCACTAACCTAAACCAAAGGAAGCACTGCCTAAGCACACGTACTGCAGCATCTGGAAGAAGCTACCGCAGCTAGGCCGAAGCATGTACAAGGCGGCCATTTTTAAATGCCGATGGCGATATGGTAACGCAGACTTAGGGTCGTACTCGATTCAAACGTGCACACAATTTTTGGATTCATTTTATCTGGAAAAAAGTGCGCGTTCGATTAGAGTGAATACTGTAATCTTGATGCCCATTGCTGTGTCAGCACATCCCAAGTAGAGGCTATGGGTTTGATGTTTGATGATGGAGCAGCTGATGGCAAAGCCATGAGGAAGGAACACTGGCGGCAAGAATGAGGTAAGAACAGGCTGCGCGTTATCCCCCAGCGCTCAATCGCCATGGTTTTCTCTTCAGCTGCTCTACCCCATAGTCCCTGGGTGTGTAAGCAGTGCCAACACATAACGTCAGGCCTGACCAGTGCCTGACAGGCACGAAGGATTTTCTTCCTCCAAGCCGACGGGCATAGAGATTAAATGCGCGTAATTTAAATGCGTGCTTCAGGGCAAACTATTCTAGTTACATAACAAAATGACCAGGTTGGCTGCTAACACACACATACACACACAAAGAAAAAAAAACTCGATAAGATGGCGGTGACACCTAGCGGTCCTGAATATGCCACGATAAACCAGTCGCACATGTCGCAGGGCTAGAGTGCCTGTGCGAAGGCACCTCGCAGACTCGGGAGAGTGCAAGATGCTTAACTACTCTCCGCAACAGATACTTTATGTACAGTGCTCACGGAATGAAACGCGTCAATTTAGGGCTAAGTAATGTGCACACTTTCGTTTCAACCGGCTGCAGTTCGTGTCACATCAACGTAATTCTGGCGCATACACTTACATCGGAGTCCTGGTCACCTTTGGTGACCAAATTCCTAGCGACATGACATGCTGCTCTCGCGTACTTTGCACATATGTAGGGTTCTACTAAATGCTCCGTGTCCCATTTCATTCCGTGAGCAGTGTACAGTGGACTCTTTAAGAGGAACCTCAAGAGACCAGGGAAATCGGTTCCATTTATCGAGAGTTCCTTTTACTGGGAGACAAAGCTGAATACAATTGGATGAATACAAAACCAACCAATCATGACGATGGCATTCCATCTAAGAGGCAGTTCAGTTTAAGCAATTTCTGTTTATCGAGATTCCATGGCAATAGAATAGTGTGCTACGCACGGCCAAGAGCAGCATCGGCCAGCGCTCGGTTGGCATGGCATAAGTTACCGCTACAGTGCTAAATTTGCGTGTTTGTTGCTTGCTGTTCTGCCTTTCTTGTATTTTGCAGCGTGCGATGGGCCATCATTGCAGTTAAACCATCTGCTTTAAGTAAAAGGCCGTGGAGTATGTGCTGGAGTATGGGAATCATGCTGCTGGAAGGCATTTCGATGTTGACTAAGTCTGTGTGCTCTACTGGCAGAAGCAGCACGACAAGTTGCTTGCCCCAAATCAGACTTCTTGTGCCTTTTGAGGGCAGAAGACTGGCAACTTTCCTCGTATGGAAGAAGTCCTTGAATATGTCAGGAGTCTGCGAAAGGAAGGCCGTGTTGTCTTGCAAGAAATCACCTCCACGGGTTTTAAATGGAGCAAAGGGTGGACCATATGGCTGATGTGATGTAAAGGACTGTGTTTGAGAAGACGCACGTTGCTTTGTTATCGACTGCCTCCTTGTTCTGAGGAAAGGATTCTTGCTTTTCACGAATTTGCAGAGGTGTGTGAATATCCGACATTTTGAATATGAATCAAATAGACCATGCTGTTTGATTCATATTCAATTAAACAATTGACTATTTGAAGTTGTCAAATATTCTTTCTATTCGGATACAGAAACAAAAAACAACAGTTCTTGGAGTGTACCGTGAAAAAGACTGATGCAAATGGAGACTTCTATGAATGATTCTGGTTCAGGAGATATGTGGTTGTTGTGCATACAGTAGTTCCAAAAGAAACACATCGACATCACTTATGCACAGTACTAGTTACCAGACTTTCAGTAGGCAGGTCTCACCTTGGGCAGCCTGCGATTTCACTGCCTCTTTTCAACAAAGCAAGTTATCATTTGGAAAATCTCACCATGTTAGTATTCCTTGAAAACGGTGTGCAGTGCTGTAGTATTGGACTTAGGTCCTTCAACGACCACTAAACCGCTGTATTTAAAAAAAAAAAAAATCTTTATATTACTACCAACGTGACCGTGCACCAGGTGTGACTGTCAATGTCACTATGCACCAGATATGACTGTACTTTCCTTTGTTTCTCATATACAATCTCCTCAGTTGACATGACATGCGGCTGTTGAAGGAATTCAAAATATTAAAACATAAGCCTTTTGTTGTGGAACAGACTCTCTGAAACTTTCATTTCACATTTTAGAAATTGGGAATATTCGATATTCAGGAATGGGATTGCCCAAAGTCATTTTGGAGCAAGTAAAAGTGCATTTTCGAGCAGTTTGCAGCAGATAAACTTTTGTTTTCAAGCAGTTTGAAGCAGGCCAATTTGAATTTTGGAGGAATAATGGAATATGGCAGCGCACTTCGAAATCACTACGAAACACAGAATGAACCAACAAGAAGCATGCAGCAGAAGCTTGCTTTGTAGCTTGCAGCATACTAGAATATGGAAAAGTGGGTCGAGCAGCGGCACGGTGCAGGGTTTCCTGTAAAGCCATAAACATCTGTATATAAACTACCGTATTTACTCGAATCTAGGCCGACCCCGATTCTAAGCCGACCACCTAAAGTCCGAAGCTAACAAAAAATATATATTACCTCGAATGTAGGCCGAACAAGAAAAGCGAGGACAGCGTTCACAAAACGCAAACAGCATTTATTGAATCTGAACGTGCAGAGCTCATTCAACGTCGTCGTCACTGCTAGACTCGTCGCTGTGTTCCTTGTCACTGTCACCTTCAAACAGTGCACTATCTTTGGTACCGTCAAGCACATTAGATACCGTATGCTGCACTTTTTAAAGGCACGCACAATCAAAGTACCTGAGATGTCATCCCACGCTGCAGCTACCCAGCCCGCCAGCTGCGATAGCGATGCACGTTTGATGCGGCCCGTTGCCGTTAGCATGTGGTCTTCGTCGGTCAACCAGTCCGTGTAACATTTCCGCAGATGATACTTGAAAGGTTTGTTGATACAGACATCAAGTGGCTGCAATTGGCCTGTCATGCCGCCCGGTATGACAGCGAGGTCCGTGTTCACTTGGGCGAGCGCAGCCTTCACGTTGTCTGTCAAGTGCCCACGGTAAGAGTCGACGACAAGGAGCGAGTTATTTGTCAAAAGGGCTCCTGGACGCCGTCGCCACACAATCTTAACCCACTCTTCCACCATCGCACCCATCACCCACCCGTTCTCATTTGCCCGCACAATGACATTTATTGGGAAAGTTTCTTGAGCAGGCAGCATCTTCCTTTTAAATATCATATAAGGAGGGAGTTTATGTCCATCGGCTGTGCAGCACAGCATCACAGTTGCACGCTGCTTCTCGTAGCCCGCAGAGCGCACCTTCCCCACCTTGGCACCCTTTTCATTCATGGTGTGCGCCACTGGCATATCGAAATACACAGCCATCTGGTCGGCGTTGCCGATTTGCCCAAGCAGGGTGTCTACCAAGTTGACATTGCCAAATTCCCCGAGTTTTCCAGGTTTTCCCTGAGTACCTTTGCAAAATTCCCTGAGTGATGCAGAACTATGTTTTATGTCAAGACAGGCTGGAACCATGTCGCCCGATGCTGTCACTCTCTAGTAAGCATATGAAAAAGTTAAAAAAACGACTTAATCCAGTTTTAATACTAAGGAGTTGTGTTTATGTTATTCACAAAGAGAATAGAAGTGAAGGGTTAGTAAAATGCACAGCAGGTAAAACATCTCCAAATAAAATTGCAAATCGAGTCGGACATTCTCAAATACGAATAAAAGGGAGATGCATACAGAAGCAAATATTTTCGAACATGAGCTATTTTTATCAACGATAGCAAGCTCAGTGGTATGGGGCCCGAACTTTGTCACAATTGAGATTCTCTCTCAACAGCTCGTAAGTGAACCTCAACTGTCTTGAATACTCTCAGCCCGCGCATGACGCCTCAGTGTTGCGTTTCACTGCTTTAAAGAGTTGATTTTGGTTTGAATGAGGGACACCTGCATCTCGGCGTGAGCCAACACTTCGTTTTTTGAGCTCAAGCTCCTTCAAAACGGCGGCAGCACGCTTCCTTTCCCATTAATTCCTCAATGCATAGGTCCTTTCTGTTATTGTCCTCCTTCCGCCACTCGTTCGCCCCACGGACCATTTGAAGCATCTTCTTGGTCAGTTGCACAGTCCGCGCCCGATTTTTCGAACTCCCTAAGGGCCGTGAAAATGTCCGAAATATTGCCCAGTTGGAAAAAATAAATGCAGTCATTTACTGCCCTTAAAGGCTCAAACCACCACAGGCCCATTTGAAAATGCTCTGAAGGCCTGTCAATACATTAGGCATATCGGTGCTCGTTCTGTGACAGGAGATACCGGGTGCACAAGTGTATAATTAAGGAATACATACTGTGTCCCGTGGCAATAGCCCGTTCCCACACTTGTTATGCTTCACTGCAATACTTTTTCGTATGATTCACCAAGTAATATTTCTGTAAAGAGGCGAAGCTGACTTTCAGAAATCGGCATTAGCAACGCACCGTGCTTTCCAAGCTTCTAAGCCAATTGCGAGGACCACAGAGGCACAGTTGGTGCCATTGCTGACAGCAGCGAATTATTTCACTGAAAAACACGGCACCCAACGGCAAGAAGCTTAATAGCGAACGTCGAAGCAGCTAGGTGTAGCATTGCCGCAGTAGTGGCTACGGCTGCCAGCAGATATGCGTGCAAGAGCGCAGGTTCGAGCCGGCGAGGTAATCAAAACGGCAGCGGTGGTGGCTTTGATTAATGCCGTTTCGGACCTGCGGTGACGGCAAGAAGTCCGGAAAATTGGACGGCAAAGGGTTCTTGCGTCCGAAATTTCAGACATTCTAATGCATTAACTTTATGGGGTACGTGGTGGTGCCGCGAAGCCATTCAAATTATCGGCGATCCGGAAAGTCGGTCGTTGACTGTACACTGGCGACTCTTCCAGTCAACGACAGGGCGTCAAAGACGATTCATCACGATTCCTGTCTGTTACTCAAGCCAGCCTTACCGCGACTTTCAACCCTTTCAATAAAATTACAGCTAATTTTCCCTGATAGAGGCACAAATTCCCTGAGTTTTCCTTGAGTTTTCTCAGACTAGTCAAAATCCCTGAGAATTCCCAGTTTTCCCGATTGGTAGACACCCTGCCAAGGTTGTAGCCTGCCGGTTCTCTCTTTCGCAGCACGTAACGCTGAAAAGCTATCAGCTTTTCTTCGAAATCGCTTGGCAGTTTCTGGGTGATTGAAGTGCGAGATCGGAGGCTGAAGCCGAAGCGCTTCATGAATTTCTGAAGCCAGCCCCGGCTCGCTTTGAAATCTTTTGGCGTTAGGCCTCACTCCCTCGAAAGTTCCCTAGCTTTTGCGTGGAGCACTTCTCTTGTCACTGCAAGGGCAGCTGCTCTCTGCGTCTGAACAAAGTCGGCCAAAACTGTCTCCACTTCGTGGTGACGGCCTTTCTTTGGTCCGCTAAATGCCACCCTCGTTGCGGCGCACGCAAAAAGCTGCTGTCGTTGTCCCCTCCAACGACGGACGTTTTTCTCGTCGGCGCCGAAGTCCCACCCGGCTTGAAGATTCTATGTTGCCTCTGTGGCTATCACAACTTTTCACTTGAAAGTGGCACTGTAGTGGCATCTCCTGCTTGGTGCCATCGTGACAACACCACGCCGCACACCGATACGGCCAACACGACACAGGTCAAAATGGTGACCTCGCTTGTGTATGGTTGGCTACTGGCACAGCAAGTAGCGGCTGCGATACTGACTTTTCTAGATGGCGCTAGCTATGCACCATATTTAGCAGTTTCAATGAAAAACTGGCGCGTTTTTAAATATCCTCGAATCTAAGCCGACCCTAGAGTTTGGAATATGATTATTTGAAAAGAACTATCAGCCTAGATTCGAATAAATACGGTATATATTCCTGCACTGACGCTCATGACGATAGTGGAAAGTGTTCTGAAATTATGTGGTCCAATCGATGTGGTAACATAATTTCTGCGTGACCATGTGTCACCGCAGACCCAGAGAGCCGCAATGAACCCTGGGCTGGTATAACGCAGAACTATTCCAATCTGTTTTTATTGTGATGGCAATTATACGGACACTCCAGGCGCATTTCTGCCGTCTCCGTCATGTTCCGTTTAAAGTCCAGGGGCGATAACATTGTCGCCTCACGCTGTACTCTGTATGTGCGAGTGAAAGCAGGTGAGGGAGAGCTGACGGCGGCAGCTCAATCTCACGCGTGCAAGGCAGGAAAGCAGGAGGGATCAACCACCGAAGAGAGCAACCACCAAAGCAGAGCGGTGTCATCTTCCATATGAACACCAAATGCGATGATTCCATCATGCCCCATGTGCTTTATGCTTTGGCTGCGAATGAAAGGAAAGCGTGTGAGGGTGAGCTGAAACGGATGGGGGTTTGATGAGCGCCATCTTCCAACGCATCACCCCGTGCATGCAAGGAAAAACGGGAGGGGGGGGGGGGGGGCAGGTTAGCATGCTTCTCCCTTTCTAGTGCATATGCAGTCCGCATGCCCTGTTTTAGAGGTAACCTGCCGCATACGTGTGCAAACAGTGGCCGTGCCCTGTTCCCGTGCCTTGTTTTCCTGCGCGTTTAGTACTGGAAGTTACACAGTCTTATGTTTTGGAGACAAGTTGAAGCGAGAGGCACACAAAGCATTGCCAGAGCTTTTCATAATAGCGTCGCCCCACTACAGGTGGCACCATCAGCCGGGGCGGGGGGGGGGGGGGGGGGCAGAGTGGACGTGAAAGCGTAGCTGGGTTTCGCTCCGTATCCCCAATGTGAAGATATCGTCGACACAGCACGAAACCATATCTTTCGTCGCCGACTCTCAAATTCAACAAAATAAAATTATTCTAATTCAAATTTGCTTTTTCTGATTGCCAGATAATTTTGCGACCCTTTCCCTGTAAGAAAAATGCATCGGCGACTGCACTTGTTTGCATAAAAGCTTGAATTTTAATGCAATGAAATTTCGATATTATGAAGCAAATTGCCAGTTTTACCAACTTCATTATATCAAGGCTCTGTATTCAAATTCGATTCAATTGGAAAATTTTGCTATTCGAACACCCCTACGATTTTGTGATATGCCTGAACGGGACCGAGATTTTATCCTCTCACAAATCTGAAACATTGATCAGAAGCTGATAACTTAAACATACTGATGAGAAGGATGGTCGAGAACAGAGGTGCACAGGGCAGGCTTGTCAAAAACAACAATGGGTAGCAAAAAGATACGCTTCACTGTGATGCTTGTGATAATGGCAGACTGCCAGCTGCTGCTGTCGTAAGTTGTCTTCAAGAGGAAGACTATATAGGTAAGAGGCCAGCTTCCCAAGAGGTATACAGGTGAGCACCCAAGAAAAAGATGGGATGATTGTTGATTTAATTGTTTGCTGTTTTGAAAAAGTTCCACTGAAATTTACCCAGCAAACACGTTCCCTAACTTTGCTTCAATTTTTCAGGAAGAAAAGTGCGTCCATTATGCGAGTATATGCAGTAATACGATCATGTGGAGGATGAGGGTTTGGCTCCCACTGGGGGCAAGGCATTTTTTCGCCGACTTTTATTTCCCTTTTATCATTTCTATATTTAAAATAAAATGACAAGTAATTTCCCCTGTGCGTCTTTTGGCTTCATATGGTCGTGACTAACAAAAATCGGTCTCCTCAGTTCGCCCTCTTCACAAATATGTTTTTTTTATTTCTCATGTTAGAAGAGACACACAAAATGAAAGGCTTATGTGTAGCAGAAATGTTTAGCATGTGTTTGAGTCCTGCAGCTCTGCCTTTATAGCAAGAAAAAAGCTGCTGCGAAACACAGAGAAGGAAGGAGCCATTGGTCTAGTGTGCCAAAGATCGGGAACAGAGAAGCAACAATGGCTGTCAGTACTCACACAGGTACTCGTATTCTTCCTTGAGCGCCATTCCGTTATGTGAGCAGCAGCGGGTACAGATGAGCGCGTACCGGTTGCTGGGGCCCTCTCCCACGAGAAAGTCGATGACTCTGTCAAAAGCCGTCCTCTCTCGAGGCAGGATTGGCCGGGGCAGGGCGGGCACCGGCAACGGACCTGGATTTGTGCGCAGTTGCGCCAGCTTTAACTCGCAACAAAAGCAGACAGGATGCTCAAGATATACAGGCGACAGGGCCAGTGGAATTACAACATTCGGAATAGTAGTTAGCAAACTAGAGCAAGAACGGTTTAACCCTCGTTAACCCTTTCAGTGTCGGGTTTATCAGAGCTAACGCATCCCCTGCGGCAGGCATGTCTTTTCAGTTAACGCGATAGCGTTAAAAATTAAAAGAAATTAAATTATGGGGTTTTACGTGCCAAAACCACTTTCTGATTATGAGGCACGCCGTAGTGGGGGACTCCGGAAATTTCGACCACCTGGGGTTCTTTAACGTGCACCTAAATCTAAGCACACGGGTGTTTTCGCATTTCGCCCCCACCGAAATGCGGCCGCCGTGGCCGGGATTCGATTCCGCGACTTCGTGCTCAGCAGCCTAACACCATAGCCACTGAGCAACCACGGCGGGTGCGATAGCGTTAAGGAGCCCGTGTCGCAGAAAATCCGGTGTTGGCGTCCCGCGCCAGCGTCCAGCGTTGGACGTCGCCTCGGCAAAAAGAATTTGAACCAAATTCCGAACCACGCATAGCCATCCACTTCTCTACCACCAAAGTTGCTTATACCTTGTCTTTCATTCTTTACAAAGTTATTCCTCGGAATTTTGAGAACGGCAGCCCAAAAACAAATGTAATGGAAAAAAAAAAGCACCGACCGCGCTTGTTTTTTATGTTAGCTCTTCTCATACTAAAATATTAAAAGTGCGAAACAATGACAGGAGACCGACCCATGCAAGAGGCCGCTTTTCTACCACAAAGCTTGCCTTCGTGCACACCGTTCGCAGTCAGCGTTTCCTGGTAAACGTTATGGTTACATAAGCTGCAGTTGCCAAGAAGCATGAAAAGCAGTAAGGGGTCTTTGAACGCTATGGTGTTCCAAGCTTAAGCATCCTTCAAATTTTTTGAATAATATGAACATTTATTTTTGATTGTGCAGAGAAAAAATACTACACGGATACTGGCAAATGCTTTGTTGGTGTGGTTTCCACATTTGTATCTGAGAAAAGAAATGTCAAAAGAAACATGGCCGGAAGGAAATGCAGAAACGTACCGGTATGACTGCGACGCTGAAAGGTGTAACGGCAAAATCAGTTCATTCAGACTCGCTCCCTGCCCTTCACCCATTGATTTCAAAGATCATAACCTACCAACTTGGCCAGCTTGGCGTTTTGATTCCCTCTCTGGTCCTGGCAAACATACACATTGTGCTATGGCACTGGAACCAGTGCGAAGAGTGCAAAATGCCGTCAATTCACAACGTACGAGTGGTGCCAGCCTCAAATGAATACACGTGACTAAGCATGCATCGTCCTAATGATTTCATTAATAAGAGAGGCAAAAGTGGCCAAGAATGGCATGAACTATCAGGGCACCTTTGCACATTCATTCTATTCATTTTTTTTTTCTAACATTTAGTAGTGCCACATTGGCCACTTGCCAGTGGGACTGCTTGGTTACAATGGCAGCTACGCAGGCACGGTAACATGATCAGGCTGACTTTGGGGGCTCCTCCTACTTCATTTAAGACCGATGGTAAAGGAGAACGCCGGCTGGTCTGCTTGCTTCAGTTCAGTCTCGGCTTCCCACGTCTTTTTCCTCGTCACTCTTAAGGCACGCGACATTACAGTAGCTGTTGATGCATCGAACCTTCACATTTGGCTCAGATTTGTCCGAAAAGCAGTGCATGGGAGTGAGAGATATTGTTTGAAAAAGCTCTTGCGTGGTTGTTGGAGTTCGAATTTGGGGGAGTTTTTCTTTATTCAAATACATGACTTTGCTGGGACCAACAAAGCAGTTTGAATTACCAGTCAATTCGAATTAAGAGATTTCAAATTATCCGGATTTTACTGTAATACATAGCTAGTAGCACGGGCGTATTATCGCCAGTCACTTCTTTACTCTGTGGATCGTCATAAAATGTGCAGTTTCACATTCATCTGCTGTCGGTGTAATGGCCATCTCCCATACTTTGATGCCAGGATTCAAAAATGAACCCATTCGCTTATTCTTGATACGTGAACGACAGAATGCACGCAAGTTTCTGTGCTAGTTGGGGGTGGATGTGTGCAGATAACATGCAGAAAGCTTACCTATGCCAGGAAGCGGTGCTACCCTCTTGGTCATTGTGTAATGAGCGGTACTCACACCTGCCGACATTTCGGGGTTGAAGTCCTTTGTTTGGAGGTTAGTGACACAACATTGGTGGATGAGTGAATATCTTTATCCTTGAGAAAATGCATGCATTGTGAAGGGCCGGCAAAAGAGGCAGACCTTGTTTAGAAGCTGTCCGTGAACTTGGCCAAACAGATTCGTTTCATTCCTTACTATGGCAGTCACGATACTTGCAGCAAAATACTGCAAATGTCTTCCCTCTACCATCTCACATTTTGAATTTTTGAGCTCAGTGCGTTAGCTATCACCAAGTAGCATTTCCTACAGCCAGTCGCACAGTAGAAATGTAGAAGTGGCAACGGTTTTGCGTTCCCTTGAGGCAACATGCGGCGTGCCGCCGGAAGCGCCATATCATCCCTCTAGAGCAAACTACTCTACGAAAAGGGTCTATATGTAAGTAACTGCAGGATTAGGTTTGCAGGCGTTGCGTGCTTTCTCGTTAGACTCTGCATCATCAGATGTTACTGCCAGCACTGTTCCTGCTGTACTACCTCTCCGGTAAACCCGGCATTCCGCAAACAGCACTACACTTACGGGCATGCTAACGCTCTCGCAACTCATCAAGGTCATGGTGCCCCCTCTCTGTAGGTGATGCAGTCTCCTCACCGTGTGCTTGCTGCCCGTTCCTCGACATGCCTGGAGCAACCACCATCATGCGGCGCTCCTCAAAGGGAGCGTTCGGCAGTGAGGAGGAAGGCATCTTGAGGTTCGAGTGAGGTAGCCGGGCTCCTGGGCGCATGGGGGTGCCCTTGATGGATTGGGGGATCATGCGCCGGCGCAAATCTACGCATGCCAAACACACCTCTTTTTAGACACACACACAGGCAGAAAATCCTTATATCTATTATACATTCTATTATGTACATATGCATTAGTATCCCTTTGGGTGTTATGCATCATTAGAGAAAGTTTGATAAAAGCGTAAGGTTGTGGGAAGCACCCAGTGCATAACGAGGCTGCAAGACCGCAATGCGTAGAGTTTCACGGAAAAAAGTCACAGGCCTGCGCGGCACATAAACTGGAGAAGTGGCACCAATACTACAGGCCTTTGTGGCGAAGTCTCTTCACATCGTTTTCACAAAACAGTCTGCACTGTCCGCCCAGGGTCAATGGCGAGCAATGCTAATGAAAACCATAATGATGATGATGACTTATTGGCATCCCCCTTGAAACAACACGGTGACAAACAGTCACCGAGCCTGCCAATGACGAGGATGATAATTGTTATTTATTGGCATCCCCTTTAAAATGCGGCCGTGACATAGCTGCCTGGCCAGCTTGATTCAATCAGGTGCACAATATACATTTTTTCTAGCATTTTTGTACACATCTCCTTAAATTTCCTTTTCTTCCTCAAACCTTATCTAACTACTTTCTACCGCTACCTGTGCATATGCTTCATGGTGTGCCACCTGGTGCAATAATATGCAAATGCTAAGCGTGCATGTATCGAAGCTACACGGCGCGCATCACACATTGCACGTCTCCTCACGTACTAGGGCGTGTTTATAGGGCATTTTCCCGCTGTAAGCTAGCAAGCATTGGCGTGGTTCACTGGTAAAGTTGCGGACTGCAGCGCAACAGGCCCGGGTTCAATCTATCCAGGAAATGGGCATTTCTTCTTTATTCCTAGTGACAGCTGCTACAGACACCGGACACCCCCAGCGGCGGCGGTGGCAAACACCATCGCCAACCGAAACGGCCATTGGAATGAGCCCATAACAGCTTACACTGCAATATTGCTAGATGGGAAATCTGGTGCCAGTTTATGAGAGTAGAACTTTGTAAACACTGGGATTTCAAGAGCATGACTAAAGAAGTGTGAGCAAGACACTTACATAAAAACGCCCATAAAACGCAGATAAAAAGCACCTGTGTGTGTGCTTTTTTATTTCCATGTCAAGTTCACACTTCTTCAGTCATCCTTCTGGTGCCAGTGTCTATGGCAGCTGCATGGGAGTTCAGCCAAGCACGGGAATTGTGGAAAGTAGATGGATCTGCCTCAGCTTCATCTTTCTGGCTTAAAATGGCCTTGGAAACTGATCCCATTCAACGTTGTATTGCAATATAAGTGCAACAATTCGAATTGGTTATGCAGGTGCGCAGTCTTATTGTCTTTATGCGTAAAAAATATCACTATTAAAAAAAAAGTTGGGCAGCATGCTACACTCCTGTATGTAACATGTGAAAGCGAAAGCCTGCTCCACACTTGGTATTGCATTAAGTTATGTGATCGAAGAGGTGAGACTTCTTTCAAGACATAACAAACTGCAGTGTGAAGCACACATGTGGCGTCGTTGTCTATGAGCCTTGGCTTCCTCTCTACGTTGCCATCTTGCATTATTGCACGGCTGCTTTCGCAGTTCAGCTTTTTCAGCTTGTTTCTGACGCTTAGCTGCAGCTTCATGTGCTCGTATAGCGGGGTCAGACTCGTGTCAATGATGTTTCTCTTCGACTTTACGTTGCATCCTCTCAGAAGGGGAAAGCAGCACTCACGGTCGAACGCCTAGCTCCCGCTGCTTCACACTTCGCACCTCGTTTCTCGCTTGGCAAGCATTCTCAGCCGTAGTGTACTTCCGAGGGGGGTATGCAATGCTTTACTGTTTATTGTGGATGCTCGTTTTGAGCTTCTTTATTGATACATATGCTGTTCTGTGTGTTGTGTGGGTGAAGTCAATGAATGTATGAGCCATTGCTGCTGATGACAATTTTTGTACCATTTGACTACATGCTGCATTAAGGGTGTATGAGCCATTGCAATGAGCCACTTAATGCTTTCGCCTTAATGACAGCAGAATCCATCTCACAATGACTGTCGACGTTCATTCGATTAGCGTTCAAGCCATGTAGTCGTATTGCTGAAGACACCTTTATTTACAATCTGCAGTGGTCAGCCCGCGATTTATATTGTTTTGGCTATATGCGATATACACTGTCTCTGGGACCTGCCCGCTTTGCTATGACACTCTCGCTTGCCAGGGTCACCAATGACCATGACGGCATGACAATGACTGTGTAACGATGGCACAGTGACGACGTCGGAATGACAAAGGAATGATGAGGACGGTTTAAAGACATTTACGACAACATTTAAAATCCCAATGTGACTGATAGTGTCCCCTCTGTTTTACAATATACTTGAGAGTGCATGCGTTAGGGTTTACACTAAAAGGGAGAATCAGACAAGATTTTCAAACTCCTACATAGGCAGAACTCAAATATCTTCTTAAAGGATTTCTTTCTTGACTACTATCACACCTACAATAATGTGTCATCTGTCACAAAACCTCATTCTGTGGCTGTATATGCTTCAAATCGCTTTGATCACAGTTATAAGGTAGAAATTGATTCACCTCACTGCATCCCTTAATGTTCATTGGTCTAACAAACAATCTTTTTCTTAACTTTCCCATACAGAAGACAGAAGCAATAGCACAGGCCATAGCCTCAAAAAAAGACATGCAGACATTGGTGCTTCCTTCTGTCCAATAAGCCACAGACAACAGAATTCCAGTGCGTAACATTACACCTTGCTTCTTCTAAGCATCAAATATTAGTTCTAGAAATGTTATTAACACATTCAACAACAAGGTGCCTAGAAAATTCCCATTTGCCTCCTTTGCTAGAGATTTGGTTATTCAAAGTATGCATTCTTTGAAGCCTGATTATCTCGTAAGCATGCTTTCGTCCAAAACTATGCACAAATACTCTTCAGGGAATATGGTTAGCGTCGCTATAACATCTGCACTGCAACTTGATACACATGCAAAATGCAGCACTGTTGCTCTTGAAAAAGCAGGTTACTAGGCTCTTCTTGAAAGACGTAATCAAGCCACAAGCAGGGCTCACCTGGATCCGTGCCAAGCAATGGCTTGACAGTCTTCTCTTCCAATTTCTGAAAAAGAAAAAAAAAATCAGACCGCAAGTTCAAGAACCACAAAGGGGCTTTTCTCTTTTTGATTTAATCCTTACGTTAAAAGGCATTCATTTTATAATGTGTGATGACTAGACTGCAATAGGTGATATGCAAAACCTGCCCGTGCATTTCTACGCAAACCTAATATGACCTAACCCAAGATAGGAGAAGTCAGACTAGAGTCGTAATTCATGTCAACATGCGAGCTGGTGACTGTATTTCGACCACCCTCTGTTTCCCGCCTTGTCCAAGCTTTCAAAACACATGTAACAGCTTTAACGGTGCTACTAGCGAGAACACGGCCACCTTGGTTATGGCAGGTTAAATGTGTGGGAAAGCCAGCTTACAGAATTTCACATATCGTCCCTTCTGGTGAGATGTTCCACATGGTTATCAATGATTTGCGCAGGGTGCTCATTTCAGTCATGATGACTGCAGTGTTTATTAAAGAGCTGAAAAAAATTACGTTCTTCGGGCGAAAAAAAAAAAAAAACTGTTCGAAAGGTAAAGAGTCACCTCGAACCATTATCAGCTATTCGCATACGTAAACAAAGCGTCGCTGAAGTGTGATCTCCTGATAATGGAACAGTAACTGCCGATTCTTTGCAACGTTGTGTGGCATCAGCACATGGTGCAGCATTCTCGCCGACTTAGGCCGTGCTAATAATGACAGGAACACTTGAGTGGCCGTTGTTCCCACGATGGAAGAACATAGATGGCCGTCCCAAATCGTTGAAGTAAGCGCAATGCACATGGTGCCGCGCTGACGATTGCTCAAGAACAAGAGTGCTGCCATCGTGGCATCTGATATCCCACCAGCAGACACACCAGTGCACGCCCAGCGCCATGCTGTTTATGCTGTGCACCTCCTCCCTATGCAATGAAAGCAAGTAGAGCTTGTTACTTTTGCAGCTTCAGAAATCTACGCGGTGTGGCCACTTGTTCATCTCGAAGGCCCTATCATCGCCACAGTTGGACTGGAGCAATGCTTGCACTGCCGTGCACCCAGTTTGGTCATGCTTCCCTGTTTTGGTACTTCACGAAAGCCCTCTTTTTGCTATGACTGAGTTAGAAGCATTCGTAGTAACAGTGCAGCAATTTAAAATGCATTCGTTATATCTGAAAGCCGTTTCAATAGTCGCAGTCGGAAAATCGTGAATGTACTGAAATGTGGTCATTATAACCGATGGTTAGAATGACAGAAAGCTCAGCTAGTTGGTAAGGATTCATTATGCAAAAAAGAGGCGAGGCGTGCAGACAGGACACAAGGGTAGAGAAGTGGACCCTAGTTGTCAACTTCTCTACTCTTGTGTCCTGTCCTCACCTCTTTTTTGCATAATAACCAATGGATTGTTATATCTGGGATTGTTTTAAGTGGGCTTGATTGTAAACAGACAAATTCTTCCTTGAAATAAACTAATTTTTGTTCAACTGCAAGGCTTTCTTTCCGAGAAAGCCACATGGACTTCCTTTGTAGCTTGACGTTATTCTTGGGTGGATAACAACTTTTACTTTCATGAAATTTCACTATCTTGCATATTTCTGGAGAACTCATTTGCTATATACGTGTGGACATTTAGAACATGTTCTGTGAGAAATATTCCGAAGTTTACGGCGGTTTGATTACTTTTGTATGCAATGTAGTCTTTAATAAATTAGTAAGAAGTTATTTATACCCTAGAAGACACCACCAAAACTTAGTGACGAGCATGTGCAACTTCAAAAAGATGTTGCTATGAATAATTCGTTACCGCATCCAGTCTGGCTTCTGAAGCCTCAAACCATGATGAGACTGATCTATTTGATAGGGGCTGTGAACCAGTCAAGCTATCTTAAAACAGCTTTTTTTTTTCAACAGTCCTTCAATCTCTATCTCCACAGAATTAAAAGAAACTTCAATTTGGTTACTGAAGTCAAATCTATAAGTCTTTGAGTTAGTTATCTCCTTATTGTGTTCTTAGAGGCCAACTGCAATGCAATTTCGGTCAGTGTTATAAGCCTAATTTCAAACACTGCAGACATAAAATCGCCAAAATGCAAAATTTTCCGATTGTGAAGTACGAGTGGATGCATTGTGAAAAGCTTACAAAATATACATTTTTGATAGCAAAATTAGATAAAAATTATGGCATCTCACGAGACTGTCGATGGTAATGTGAATAGCAATCGAGCAATGTAGCGACAACCATATTCAAGAATGCACATTTTTAATATGTGTAGTGGCTGTTCTGAGACTTTTGTTGCTTCAGCTATATGCCACATACTCCGATGTCATCCCACAAGAAATGACGTTAATGGATCGACGAAGGTGGTATAACGATGATGGCATGACGACGATGGCATAACAAAACTGAAGTCGTGAAACGACAGTGTGACAACATTGGCATGACGACAACGGTACGATGACGATGGCATGAAGAGATACGGATGTTGAAGTTAAAATAATGACCACAGAATAACCGCGACAGCATCCCAGCAACGGTACGACAATGAGTGCATGACAACGGCATGAGGACAATGGAATTCCAATGAGTATGATGATAATGGTACGACCATGATTGTATTATGAAAGCTGTACGACAATGATGGCATGATGAGTTTGGTGATGAGGCTGGAGTGATGATGATGGCTAGGCCACGACAGCATTACGACGACGGTCTGACAATGTAGGAATGATAGCGACTGCTTGGCGATGATGGCATGACAAGAGTGGCATAATCCCAATTAAGTAATGACAATATGATTAGAATACAATGACGAAGAAATGCTAACGTTGACTGAACGATAATGACAGCATGGCGATGACAGCACGACGACAAGACGACATCACTGAAGTGATAGTGATAAAAAGACAGACAGTGTGACGATGACGACATGACGAGAGTTGCGTGATACAGCTGGAATGATGATGATGCAATGGCCACGACAGCCTAATGACGCCAAGCACATATCTCGTGGCCCAGGCTATTAGACAACTTGGACCACTAGGTTGGAGTAGAAGGTATGACGACAGCATGACGGGAGTCAGGTCGCGAAGCTGGAATGATGACTGAACGACTATGATGGCATCACTATGGCGATGTGACAACGAAGGCATTGTGACCACGACCCCATATCTAGTCGCCCAAGCTATTAGACAACATGGGCCACTACGTCAAGGTAGAAGGTGCGATGACGACGCATGACGAGAAGAAAATGATGATGAACGGCCCTGACGGCATCAAAACCAAGTTGCCCAAGTGGGTAGACAACTTGGGCATAAAACTTGGTTTGGCGTAAAAGGAGGGACGAACGAACGGACGGACGGACGGACGGACGGACAGACAGACAGACAGACAGACAGACAGATACATAGATAGGCTCGGAACAGCTGAAGTAGGTAAACAATGCTATTCACATTAAAATGCTGCCATTACTGCTCGCCAGAAGTGACACAAAACCCAGAACATTAAGGAACAGCATGGCTGCTCAGCATGACCTCCAAGATTAGGCGGCACCTACGGCATAACAACAATTTTGGCAAAGTTGTGGTCTAAAATTTGCATCACATCCGCTAAGAACAAGATGCTGTGTTGTCTGCTGAGGTGCTACTAAAGGCTGTTAACAAGAAAATTAGACAACTACCAGCACAGCAGCTTTGCCAATACTATTGTTAAAGTAGACCACTGTTAACTCGACCTCAGTTAATTAGACCTTTTTACTTCATTCGAAGGCACTAGAAAACTGCAGCAAAAAGCCATACATTGTTATTGAAGAAAAACTTGTTTATTTGAACTCAAAAGCAATTCAACACCCAATGGTGTCCCCTCATGCACGCAGCTTTTGTTAAAAGCTTGAAAGCAATAAATTCAGCAGACAGTCCTGCTGCTTCCCTAGGTGTGAAAATGTTGCATTTAATTTTGCTATGTTTTAGTGGCTCCTGCCCAGGAAGCTATGTGTCATGCTGAGGCAGCTTTTAAATATGTCGGCTCTCTTCGCCTCATGTTGGTTACGTTGCTCTTCAAGAGCAACAAACAAAAATGCATTACAGACTACATCAAGCAATAAAACAAAGTTCATATTGCTGACGTTTCTTAATTAAACCTTTCAGATGAATCGACTAAATGTTGTAGCCCTGCAAGAGTTGAATTAACGAAAGTCAACTGTACTAAACATTTATAACTAATTTAGTCAAAGTGAAATTACAATGACGTTGGCCTATAAATTAAAAGTTAGTTTTTCCAGGAACATGCATCACATAATTGTTTAGGAATGAAACTGTACATTGCAACAGGCCTTCCCCTATTACCGACAGAAATTTTTGTACTTACGACACTTTTCCTGAGTGTTTCTGGATCATACTTCTCCAGAATTTCCTTGGCAACCTTGTAGGTCTCAGTTTCCATGACATTGTCAAGCACTGAGCGCTTCTGCTTTATCAGATCTGTAAGCTCCTCATTTTTCCTCTCAATTTTTCTCCTGAAGTACCACTGTAGTAGCTTTTTGGTAAACACTATTCTGTGAAAGAAAACAATGAAACGTGGAGGACGCCAGGTGTGAGGAACAGAACAAACAGCATCACTGCATGGGACGGTGCAGATTTCAGCAAGCTGGCATTTGTTATCCACTGAGAACGCTTAATGAAGCACACACATTTTTCCTATGTTGTCCTTGGTGTCTGTTTGTTGGCTTCTTATGATATAACTAATAAAAATCGAGCCCCTCGGTTAACCCCCTTTTTCTTTCGTTTACTGCATAACGAGGGTCTCGAATCCGGCAACATTGATGCCTTCAGGTAGCATGTGCGGGTTTATTGACTGGTTGCCTTCACCCAAAAAGATCACGTTCTCGTGACGCCTGCAGCACAAAGGATGTTCTACGTTCGCCGCCAAGGTTTGTGAGTGGTGGCGCTGGCTAACACTCCCAGGGTTCTACTAGGACACATAAATACCCAAGAAAGTGGATGGGGAAACGGCACCACGGTAGCTCAATTGGTAGAGCCTCGCACGTGTAATGCAAAAGTTGTGGGATCATTCCCCATCTGGGGCAAGTTGTTTTTTCATCCACTTTCATTTCCATTAATTTGTCGTTTATTTCATTTATTAAGCACAAGTAGTTTCCCCTATGTTGTTCTTGGTGTCAGTGCTTGTTGGCTTCTTATGAAGTGACCCACAGTAGTGGCTTTCAACAAATCATTACATGCGCGTGTGCGCGCACACACACACACACACACACACACACACACACACACACACGCTTTAGAGTAACATGAAAGTGAAATGTGTATTCTAAGAAGCAGTGGCATCTTTGCTGCACATTCATAAATCATCATCATCATCATCATCATCATCATCATCTTATTTTTGTGTCCACTGCAGGACGAAGGCCTTTCCCAGCTATTTCCAATTACCCCTGCCTAGCACTAGCTGATTCCAACTTGCACCTGCCAATTTCTCAATTTCATGATCCCACCTAATTTTCTGCCGTTCCCGACTGCACTTCCCTTCCCTTGGCACCCATTCTGTAACTTTAATGGTCTACCGGTTACTACCCTATGCATTAAATGGCCTGCTCAGCTCCTTTTTTTTCTTCTACATGTGAGCTATCCCTGTTCGCTCTCCGATCTACACCGCTTTCTTCCAGTCTCTTAACATTAACCCTAACATTTTTCGTTCCATCGCTCTTTCCACAGTCCCAAACTCTTTCCCTACTGCACCCATTGGGCATCGTTAGCCCACTATCGATGGTTTGAAATGCCCCTTTCGAGACCTTCTGCGTCACTCACGGACACACTGTGCTATCAGACGCGAAGGAGGAGAACAATATTTTTGTTTTCTAAGCAGTTAGCTTTTTTACCACCAGGCGTTAATCTTTTAACGTGCTCCGATATTTCGAAATTTTTCAGAGCATGAAGCAAAAATGGCCGCCTCTGAGAGCGGCACGTGCGCTTAGCAAAATCTGATTTTATCGATGGATCGTCTGACTTGGACTCTGAGGGCGACGACGATGCAAACCAGCCCGGAACATCGGCAGCTGCAGCCTGACACGCCCAACTGTAGTGCTTGCAGTTAAGCTTTTGTAGTGGAGTATACCTGTTCCATGAAAAATTTTGCTTCATTCAGAAATAGTGCCTATTAGATGGCAACACATTTCGTATATCTCATCATTTTTGTTGCATTCTTCTTTTAGATAGACGCGTGTCTTTACAAACTTTGTTCAACTTTATCCCACAATCGTCATTCTGGTAATTTATATCTTTTTTTGTAACATATATTGCATTAATAAAGCTTTTATGCATAAAAAGTGCATTCAGGCTGCTATTTATTTATGTATTACACCAAATATTGAGTGCAGTAGTTCTTTCCAAAATAAAGATCTGGTGCAACATACACAAAACGCCTATTTTCCGCATGGTATGGAAAGAACTGAAGGGCCACTTGGCATGCAAAGTCAAACCCACTCATAACGATACTGATTTTAACGATGCTATATTGGATATAACAATAAGCCGCTGATGCACCGTGGTATGTGTTATATGGCGAAATGAACCGCATACTACAATGCTCCCATGCCCCGTTATGGGTCATAACCATTGAATCTAGCTACCGAGTGTACGTCGAAAGAAAAACAAAAACAAAATGCAAAATCCTTAAAAGAAAAATGTATATATATTGCACCACAGAACTTGCTTGCATGGCCACACACTTTCACCACTCCCGTCTTCGTGCCGCGCATGGCACACCTTCATCGCATTGGCCTACACATCACCAGCCTCATGCGTCTCTCTCCCATCTCCCTTCCGACCCTCTGACATTGGTACAGTTGAATCGTGTATCAGAGGCGAAGGGGAGGGAGAGCCCATGAGGCTGGCGATGCATAGGGTGATGCGTGGTGTTGCGGGGTCAATAAACGCCACAAGTGAATGCCGTGGCGTTACCCGTTGTGGGGCACTCCCCAACCTGCCACACACATTTCCACGTGTTCACCTGCTTCAGCTCGTGTTCGATGCCGTCAGCAGTCGTAAGGAAAGCCGAGCTTTGAAATGTGTGCGTCGAATAGTTCTTCAAAAGTTCAAATGCTGACAAAGGAGCGAAAGTGCGACGAAGCTGGCATGTTTTCAATGTGCACGAGGGATCCTAGAGCCAGCCGTTCAGCATCCTGAAGGGAAGGTGCCAGCAACATACGAATGTCAACAGACGTGTATGCTGACAGAATCCGGTTCCCAAGTGCGCTGTTGCAGGAATGTGAATTGAGAATACTGTTGGTTTATTGTTGCTGTTGAGATACGCGGTCCCATAAACAGCCAATTTCAATATGTACTACACGCGTGAACGAACTAGAGCACGGTTGTGACACCTCACATGCACTTCTGTCAGTCCAATGAACGTTTATACCGCATGAATAAACTTGTGAGCATGCATCAGAAATACCATTTCACATCAGTATGTGAATCACACTGGCTGGTTGCAAAGAAAAACTTATGAATGTCCAAAAAGATTGGCTGAAGGCTTAGCTTGGTTAAGCCTGGAAGATTGCGAAAGCAATACCCTTGGCTGCGCCTTGGTTCGGCTGATGGTATGGACATGGTTGCCCTTTGTTAAACTTATGGCTATACATCATCCGACATAGCGCAAACCACTGCGAGGAGCCGAGCTGTAGCCCCATTTATCCTCCTAGCGTGACGTCACACCAGCGAGCGCCCTCTCTCGGTAGCGCCGTAGCAGCGGCGCGCAAGGCTTCGCCTCCACCATCGATGCCGCGAGCTGGGGCCCCATCTCTCGGTCTGGCGTGACGTCACACGGTCCCGTGACGCGCAGCTGTGTAAGGAGGCGCCACGACCACCGATGGGCCGAAAGTGCGAGCAGTGTTGCTTTCGCAATAAAAAAAAAAAAAGTGTGTGCGGGCACACATTTCACTGAGAAGTAGTGTGCATTTGGCCACGATATTAACCCTTTAGTTGGTTTTTTTAGGGTGGCTTTCTTCTTCCTTCTTCATGAAGTGCACCCTGCAAGCATCTCATGATAACACTGAGTTGTTAGAAACACGACAGAAATAGCAGACACCATAAACATAAATGGCACACGCAGAGGTAAGCAAGGCAAAGGTCAAGTGAATGTTTGGTTAAGATGAGCGCTAGAAGGTGGAAGTGCAGTCTAAAGAAATTTAACTGCTGGGATGCAAATTAAACTAAGTGCAACAAGAAAAGCTGTGATCACGTTAGAAGCATGCGCATGTGAGCGCTACAATGTCAACAAATGTGCACACTTCACGTGGCGCACACCAAGTATCCACCCCTCTAGCGTGTCACAGAGGTGTGGCTACGTGACGAGCTTGACCATGCCTTGGAGGCATGGACGTATTATTACACATTTAAAATACATATTCGAGCAACCAACAATGTAACAGCTCGTCGGCGACGTCACGAAGGTGCGACATAAGCCCGCGCAGTGCTTCACTATGTGTTGGCTACAACAATGTTCATGGCAGATACTTTCTTTACGCCAGGTGCCACAGCGCACACTTCCCGTACCCAGAAGACCACAAATTTTTTTCTTCTCATGTTCAAGGTGAAGGGAAAGGCTCCGAGTTAATTTTGAATCCCTGGGGCTTTTTCATATGCTCTCAAAGTGTAGTATGCGAGTATTTTTGCATTTCGCCCCCATCGGAATGTAGCCATGGTGGCCTGGTATAGAACCCGTAACCTTACGATATGCAGAACAATGCCATAGCCACTAACGTGTGTCTAGTACTAGGTTCAGAGCAAGCAATGCAGAAGGGCTCACACTGGATCTGAAACATCCAGTGTGAACTTAAACCTAAATCAGTGTTCCTATAGGAAGGCATTTCTTGGAACTACATCCCGCAGACACCGGTTAAGATGAAGTTCTTAAATAAATGTTAACTCTTAACAAAACTCAAGTGACAAGCCAGCTCCACTGTTTTGTAAAAGTGTAACAGCATACTTACACGGCAGGAAACAACACCAATGGCACAATGCACAAGATTTGGCCCTGAAGTGTCCTCGGGAAGTACCACACATAGGTTATGACCATACACAAGATGTAGAATAAACACGAGTAGAATATCAGAGCTCCCACAAGTCTCTTCTGCTGTCGCTCTGTGTTCAGTTTGTACTCATTTATATTTCTTACTTTCTGCAAGAGGAGGACAGAAATGAATACAACTAAGTAAAAATGCATGACAAAGAGCCAGAAGCAATGATAATAATGGCAGGTTGTTGTATCAGACATTTTGAACATATCCCATTTACTTGTGGCATCAACATGATCAAATGGCACCACTGCTAGAGTCGCATGTCATTTGCGGTCCATGAAACAACTGTTGTCATAACTGAGATAATCCTTTAGACCTGGGAGAGTGCTTCATCAGCAAAGCCTAGTCACACAAATGCTATTGCTGCACACTACAGTAAAGAAGCCTCTTTGTGTTGAAACGTCACCCACGATGATAGCACAAATACACAGGTTCTTCTGGCTCTAGTTTTCTTTAGGTACATGAAGGGGAGAAAGTTTGATACTTCTTAACCCTTTCAGGGTCAATGGCGCAAATATACGGCGCCGTGAACAAGTCCAAAATGGTTGATGCCGTATATTTACGGCGCAGCCTGTACATTTAAAAAGTGCACCAATTTCCTACCTTTTTGTTTACTGGCATGTGCTGCCACTATGCGAGAATACAGGCAATTTTTTTTCTCGCACCTCCCTCTCACGGTTTTCGTTGCATGGTTTGTTTGCTCCGGTGCGTCTATATAATACCGCTCGTGCATTGGCGTGCATGCAGGTGGGCAGCGGTTAGTTTGGGTTTTGTTCCGTGGGCGGTTTTAGCTTCTTGCGCTCACAAAACGAATGGCTATCTCGCTACTAATCGTTCAAAGGGTGACCGCCTGTTACTCGCTCATTTATTGCTCACAGGGCAGCGCATACGAAGGATGCCACCATGCATGCGTTTCCTTTCCTTTCCTTTTTTTGGCGACTCGTGAAAACTAATTGCCCCTGGTTGGCGATAAGATGCAAATTAGCGGAAGTTTGTCACACATTTTGCTTTTTTTATGGGCACACAACAACACAGTTTTCTTGAGTGCACTTACCTACGCAGTTCGACTACGCTATGCACGTAAATATTAGCGTAAGAGCAGGAACATTTGAGACTTCCGAAATATTCTCATGTACACATTTTCTAAGCCTTGAACTATGTGTATAACAATGCATCAAATTTTTAATTCTCATAAGTTTCCTTTTTTATTGTTGTTATTCACGAATAAGCAGTACACGTATACCAATGGAAAATATTTCATTCTCACTTCATGGTCACCTTAGGAAAATTACGGTAAATTTTTTTCGAAATAGGTCCTTCTGAAGAATTTAAATCTGCAATAAAAAAAAATCGACCCTGGGCGGTCGCACATGGCGAAAAAAATAGACCCTGACAGGGTTAAAACATGAAACTGCTGTACATATGTCTCCCCTGAAATTAACTTTCAACACAGCCTTATAACACTTGTATTATATTTACAACACATCTTATTGTTAACATACACGCATTGTCATTGGTAAACAAGAGGTTGACTCATATTCAATGTGATTATGGCTACACCTTGCCTACTTGGGGCTTGAAATACAAGAGTGGTGTCATCTTCCTGTCAGTTGGAACACAGCTGCTCAGAATGCCGGATGAAAAACTACAAAAAGCCCTCGTTGCCTGAGCCGAAAGGGTCGCTCCTCGTGAGGGGCCATCCTAGGACTCGGGCCTGCCAGATAACTGAGCAGAATATCAATAAAGTTGTTACCACCACCAGGTGTTCCTATGCGATTTGTGGAGAGTATACTATTTCAATGCAATGCATCCTTTCACACTACACTGGCAATAATGGCCTCAAAAGTGAAATTTAGCTGCAGTGACATTTTCTACAGGACACACAGTACATTTCTTGCACATATGTAGCACAAGGAGATAAGCACAGGTTTGCCAGCATCCTTGAGGCAGTGATAAGAGTACAGTTCCGGCAGGTTACAGCAGGGCGTTTTTCTCACACTAAATGGAGGGACTGCTCCACCAATCTCCACTAGAACATCAGAAACAGGAGATAGACACCTTTTCTTCCCACGTACGTTTGTCATTATATTGTTCTTATGTTTTTTTTTTGTAGTTTCCCCATTTGCTAACTTCCTCGGTGCTGTCCAACAGGATTTTTAGAGCCCAGCTTCTCTGCAGAGACGGTCTACAACTGGGCCAGAATTGCACCATTGTTTTCAAGATTTGTCTGCATCTATTATTTTCAGGCTTTTTACTTTTTATAGGCAGCAAATTGTGCATAAATATACTACTGAAGAAATACTGGAACACTGCTGTGCTGATTGTATTGCAGACTTCACCACACGGGAAACCATTGAGGTCACTCAGCCAAGTGACATCATCCACAAATTGGTAGAGGGGTCTGAAAACGTTTCTAGGGGTGCCTCTGATCAATCGACTGACCGATTATACATTACCCAGTTATAATGTAAAGTGCTTGATTGTTCCATAATTTTCACACTGCCTTCCCCTGCCAAATCAATGTGTTCCTGCACGGCTGTCAAAATTGTATCAGAGTTTCTTTAAACAAAGGAAAACAAAAAACTTTTTTTTTTAATGATTTGGCAGCCATACCTTTTCAATGTCATCTAGTAACTCCTTTGTTCCAGGCTTATTCTGCAAGGAAGATGTAAAACATCATTTAAACATGGTTCCATTGTTTATCTCCCAAATGAAAGCAACTGCAACAATATCAAAATTTTACAAGAGAATTTCCACGGATACGATGCAAATAACAGACACCCCATGCGACTTCTTTGCAGGTTCCCTAAATGAGCAACACTCTAGAACAGATTTCAGTACTCCTTCTTGTCTTAACCCCACAAATCCCAAACACTGTTGTTTGCTTAGCTATCCGCAAATGAAAAACAGTAATGTGGGTTTCGTGTTAAGTTTCCTGTGCTTAAAAAAAATTTTCTATTCATCAATTTGAGCATAGAAAAAATGACACTTGGGCTTTATGAGGCTAAAGATGCATTGCAAAACTTTTTGAACATGGCAAGAAAATGTTCCTGATCTGTATAACTGCCAGGAACATGCAGTTCAAGTATTGTTACGGTGAAGGGAACGAAGGGAACAATATCGATTCACTGTGCGCAGTGTGGAACTACAATCTTACACAATAGATCTCTTCCTCTCAACCCCCTCCCTTACCTAAACATTTTGAAATTTAGAAAATTTGTATGGAAATATGGTCATTGAAAGCCATTGCCCTCATCCCTGCGTGTTGCTCAGGTTTCAAGGAAAAGGCATTTCAGAGTCCCTTTGTCATAGAAATAGACTTTTTCAGTGCACTCTCCAAGTGCACTGTAATGTTTTACTACCACCCATTGACCAGTATTTAAACACTACAAACATGACATCCGACATGATCGAAAGCTGGTAATAGTTTCACAGTGCCAGCACAAACCTGCCCTTTGCTTGTGTCACGTCCTTGTTACTAAACAGGCCCTACAAAATGCAATAAAATTTTGTCCTCCTAGTTAAGCTGTTTAGTTCCATGCAGACAGCGTTGAAATCCGTGATAACACGATGAGCTGGTGCAAGAACTTCAATGTGGCATCTTTTGTTTTTTAGTATTTCCTCGCGTGCCAAACCTTTACTCTCTGCAAGACTGTTCTTCTGGCATTTCAGAAGCATAATTTACTAGTCAAGGTTACCTTAAATGGTAACTGTAAGTTACCCTTCTGCAAGTTGCCCTTCTGTAAGCTGTAAGTTACCCTTCTGCAACAAAACAAAAAAAACTGCTTTTAGAATAAGAGGGTTCATAACCTAGAAAAGATGCAAAAACAAAACACCGATGACGCCACAACTTTGAAGTTTGGACAACAGCTCACAGTGTGGTCGTGGATTTTGACTGTGGCTGCTAAGACCAAGCTAATTTTTTATCGGTAAAGAGTGAGTGCATTCCACTCTGAAATTTGGAATATTTAAAAACTGTAATGCAAGCGAGTGCAAGCACGAAGAAAAAAAGAACTTTAAAATTTGTTATGACAATGATTTATTGGCACTGGTGTGTTGACGAAAATAAATAAAATGGAACTTTAACCTTTATTTTCTTTTATAATATTCAACCTATTACGGTTAAACTAACGAAGATTCAGTTCTGAAAGAATATTTATTCAATTTACACTGATTTACTGCTGCTGCTGGAAGCAAATTCATGATTCTAGGGTGGCAATTTTTCAATGAAAGATTGTTGATAATGATAAATTTTCAGAAGACAGAACTATGAAGCTTACAACTCTAACTTAGCAATTAAAAACAATATCCCAATTCCGTAGACTGCACCTAATAGTACATCTAAAGCAGACAAAAATCATGTAGTATACATGACTCTGAGATACGCCACTAATATGTACAAGGGCTTTTGCAAAACCCTTGTAAACATTGTAACAAAATTAAGCAACATAAAAATTCAAACATCAAATTTGTCCACTCTGGAGGTTTAACGGATGCAGATTACAGAACTGTGATATCTCTTTTGGTGCAGGGTTATGGATTTTTAAACTTAGAGGGCCCCTCACCCGGTCTGGCCAAATTGAGCTGACAAGCACAGAGCATGCAATGCGTGCTAATGATCCTGTTTGCAAAGAATTACATTTTTATGCGCCGCAGAAAAGTATGAAATTTCAGCCCGAACGGTGACATAGTCGTGTCCCTGCGCCTATGTACTCGTGTCCGCAGTGTGACGTCGCTCCTGGTAACACGTGACTTCGAGATTTACTCAAGGCAACATCGGTTATTTGCGTGATCTGTTGCTTGAATTGACGAATTGAAGTTTAGGGAAATAATAAAATACACAAACGGAATGTCTGCGTGTTTTTTGTTTTACTTTATACTGAAGCAAGAGAGATGTACTTCCGCTTTGTCTGCTTGTTCCCATGGTTGTGCAGTCACGTGTGCAGGTACCGAAACTATGCCATTTTCTACTATGTTCCAGTGCATCATCATGCTCTGCGATCCACTTGTTCTGCCTCAGTATTCGTGTAGTACTGAATTATACCGCTAGTCATGTGTCCTCGTGCACAGCGTGCAAAATCGTGTGCTGCGTGAAACGAGACCATCGCAACAGCTCGCAGGCAAGGCTGCCAGCAGGAGTGCGCCGTGCTGTAAGAAAGCGAGGAGAAAAAAAAAAAAGAAAGAAGACGGGGCCCGTGACATATGCATTGTGCGATCCTCAAGGTCCGGTATGGGAGAACGCAGGGAGGCAATTTCACTTGCGGAGGCTAGACGGGGCGAGTGGAGAGAGTGCCTCACTACGCAGTGGAGCCTGCCTTCTGAAATCATGGGTTCGCGGCACTGAAATATTTATATCTCGGCTATCAATGAGCCGATCTCAAGAATTTTTTCGGCAGAACACTCCCTAGAGGACAAGTAACAACTTCCAGCATATAACCAAAATTTGCTATGGGGCCAGGTAAGGGGCCCTTTAAGTGTTTCCATTTTTTTTTCTAAACTTAGCGATTCCTGGCAATCTTTCTAAAAATATTCAGGCATTAAATAAATATTCCGCTTTGAACAGCAACCACAATTTAACTTTCTCTCTTAAAGGATGCAAATTTCTTTAAGTATGGCACAAGGATTACCTAAAAAAATAAGCATTCCTGCATTTTACAAGCACCTGAATAAGTGACATCAGAGTTGGGCCCAAGCTAAAGCTTTCTCCCAAGTGTCTCTCAATAAAAAACATAAGAAACAACACTTATTACGCCATAAAAAAAATTTATAAGAAAGGTGAAAAATTGATTAAATAAAGACTAAAGTCCAGATGTGTTGAGGCTTGCGGAGTTCCTTTTCTCCATAATGGGGGGAAAAAAGAAAGCAAGAGGTTTCTGCATATTTACTTTTTGATAACTTAAAAACTTCGCTTGGATAGTTAACTGTCCCTTTCTCACAGCAACGTAGATGCACTTTCAAACGAATAGCTATCTACAGGAAATTTATTGCAGCCTCCCTTGCCGTGTATACAATAAAGAAAAAAATAAAGGACCAATAAATTGGGGGCTGATGGTAAAACAAAAATGCAACAAAATATTTTATCGTAACTATATCACAAACTGGTCCCAAATAGAACAGAGAAAACTTAGTCTCTAAAGGCGAATGCTAAGAGAAATAGTGCCTTGAGTCACTGCAATGCCCATTGTGGCGTTCAAAGGCAAGCATAACACAGCAGTGGGGACAAAGAAGCCAAGTGAAAGGAAAAAAATTAAAAACAGCAAGAGCAGGCACAAGTGGTGTTTCTGCAAGGCAGGACAGCCGCATCATCTCACAGCTGTGGGCGAGAGTGCAGCAAAGGGAAGTGCTGCTGTAGAAGAGCACAACACGACAAATCTGAAAAACCGAGTAACAGCGCAAATAACAGGATGTTAAGACTGAGACACAAGAAGTGTGACGATCAACCGATATTTTACTGCACACACAGCAGTACATACAGGAGCTCGAATAGGCAGGAAGGACAGGAGACATACCAAAGTAGGACTACATCGTCAGGAAGATAGCCACGATGATGAATATAAAGCGACAACACAACTAAATGGCTGCCATAACCTACGTGCAAGATATGCAATTTCCTTGGTGAGAAGCAATATCAAGAGCTACCATGACTGTTGTTTAAACACATCCCCTTCACCTTTCAGGCACACATTATGATCGACGTCAACAGATCTGCCAAACTTGCACAGCTTTATTTCAAGGTGCTGGACACTCCAATGCAATAAAACAAGATGAGAGGGTGTTCGTGCATTTTCCCACAAATCCTCATTATTACACCATAACCAAACGCTATTGATTATGCAGTTAGTTTATGGATAAAATAAACTGAGTCACCGGCCTGAAATACAGGTACTAGTTAATTAGTACCTGAAAGCGTTACAAGAAAGGAAAAATTACTCTTTCGACATAGCTGCCGAACGTGGCCCATCAAATGAGGCCTCAGACATGGCAATCTCTTCGGCAAAGCAGTCACCTATAGCAATACGCGGCACATTGAAGTCCTATGGAAACACACCGAGTACGCGGGAGATTCAGTTCACCTGAAGGTCAATTTCTGTGGTTTCATGCTTTGCCACCATGGCCTGCCTGTCCCTAGCCAGCCACCATTCTCATCTTCCTCGATGACGATGCTGCTACAGTTTCAAACTTTAGGCGAGCGCTTGCTTTGTTTCGACCATGTATTACCCTCACCTGATGAGTTCCTGTCAAACACGGGACTAAATAGATACACTGCGCATGAGGGAAATGTGCACCTGCCACATTGTGCAGTTGTGAACAGGATGTGCTAACCACTGCACCATCATGCAGCACTGGTGCTCGGTAATCTGTCTGTGTTTTTGTGCCTCATACAGACTCTGAGTGGTGGCACCAGTTTATTTACTATGGAGGTCACAGAAGACGAAGACGACAATGCGTGCATTGCAAAGACAGTTGTTCTTCAGATGATGGCGTCTACTGCTAGAGGCTGCTGCTGCCATAGTAATTGAGTTCATAGCTGCAGGAATTGCTGAAGTCTGCACATATTTTTTTGTGCTTTGCTAGCTCGCATATGCTTGCGTGCCATGCAACTCCACATAGCCAAGCAGAGCTCTGTGGTACGACTATTTCTTTGTTTTTTTTGTTTTCCTTGTACTTGTTGTTTGAACAGCACTCCATTTCTGCAAAGAGCCTCAAAGTCAGTGTCGAGCTGTCATTACAAGCAGAAGTGCAGTGATTGCCTTTTATTATTAAGCTAGCAATTGTATGGACACTTCAAGTGAATGTTTGCCATCGTTGTGACCACAATGTTCTGGATATATGAATATATAGAAATAAATCAATTAATACATCAGCCGGCTGGATTTCAATATGGTATCTCCAGCACAGAAGCTCGGCACTCTAACCAATAGGCCACAGATGCATGTTTCAAGAGGGGGAATACAACAAGCTTAAAGATTTCTTGCGTGCAAGCCAGCTCGTTGACGCGCTTGGCCCATTTCCCAAACACTGACCGTTTCCCATCAGCCTCATCTCGTGCGCCATTGATGTGCAACTCCTGCAACACCACTGGCAGTTCTCTTCATCACGCCAGCATTGCGAGACGTTTTGTAGCTTTTAGGGAACCGTTTCTTCTACCCAGCAGGAGTTGCCTTGCATACTATGTCGCACCAAGGTGTCACACCCATGTGTACTTCGAAAACTGTCTGAGGGGTCCAAGTTGCTGTTGCCGTCAATGCTTCGGACTTCTGGTGAAGCTGCCAGTCATTTGTGAGGACGACAATGACGAATACAATGACGAAGAAACCCGACAACCCTTCGATCATACCTAGAGTGTTGACAGGTTTAAGAGAAAGCTTTAGGTTGGGCTCAACTCCGATGCCGCCTATTCAAACACATGTAAAATCCAGAAACATTTTTCTGAGATAACCACTGGACCAATTTTAATTAACCTTCCTGCATTCGAGAGACAAAATTAAATTCTAGTGAATGTTAGAAGCCGAATTTCGATTTCGAGCCTGAATATTCTAAAAGGAATATTTAAAAACTAGTAAGCTTCAAAAACATAGAAGCATGAAGTTTACAAATTCGTAGCTCTGCACCTGGAACAGATATCACACCATAAACTGCATACATTAGAGCAATCAAAAAGGACAAATTTGTTCTGCCCATTTATGTATTCTGTGAATTTGTTACGTTGTCTACAAGGGATTTGCAAAAGTCCTACTCACATATTAGTGATAAATTTAACAGCCATGAGTAATACATCAATTTTTGTCCGCTTTAGATGTACTATTAATGCAATTTACAGAACATTTTTATTATTTTTCATTGCAGAGTTAGAGTTGTAAACTTTGTAGTTTTCTGAAAATTCGTGATTTTTTAACAATATTTATTAAAACATTCATGGCATAAATAAAGAATTCGCTACCAACAGTCACTGAATTTTAACTTCTTCATGCAGCAAACCTCGATCAAATTTGGTGCAGTGGTTGCTGAGAAAAATTTCTCCTTTCCCATGTATTTAGATAAGAGGCACCGAGTTAAAGTTTCCTCTTAAGCTGCATAGCCTTGTTCAAGCAGCTCATGCAGGCGAAAGGTTTAACCTGCGATGTTGAAAGCCCGAGAGACTTTTGACGCCCACAATCATTGGTTTAGCAATACATACAAGATTTCTGCCAATAAAGTGCCATGCATGTGATTTCTGAGAATAAAGCATCACTTGTACACTTTGTTAAACTTATCATAAATGACTTTGAGGGCATGTGTAACTTTAATCAAGTTCTGATCAAGTTTGCTGTAGCTGGACTTGACTGAGCAAGTGAATTAGCGCAATAATAGACACAGACACAAGAAAGGGAGACAACGTCTTTGTCTCCTTTCTTGTGTCTGTCTATTATTGCGCTAATTTACATGTTCAGCTACTCAAGTCTAACTAGTGCAACAATTCTTCTGGACGACTGTATTGTGCAATGTGATCAAGCACTCCGGTTTTGCATGTTTAGTATAAAACTTGTCACTGTTTTCTATCATAGATATCTCTTCTCACGAAAACCTATCTTGAATATAAGACTACGACCAAACCTAAACAAATTATATTTTAGCCAAGATTATATTAGGCAATATGCAAGGTATACAGTTGGTTGATAAAACTTCGCAAAACCAGTGGTCTCCACAAAAGGCTCTTGCCCATCGAAGCACCTAAATCAGGCCAGGTTTGCCTGCTCCTGACACTGGCTTGAGTGACACAGGCAAGGAAGTCAAAGTCGCGTACTATAAGGGCTCATTCCCACTGGTGACTTGCAGTGGGTGCCCGGCCAAGCTGGTCACAAAGTGATCAGTCACAAATGGTTACATTGGTCAAAAAGCGACTCCTAGATTTTTCAGCCACACGAATGCGGTCTCGAACCTACTGAACCAATCAGTGGCGCAGGAGCAAAACGCCTGTATACGCCGATGGTTATTTTAAGTAATGATGGCCGTGCAAGCAGACACGAACGGCACCAATCACATGACATTTTGATGTGGCAACGGGCAGGTTGTGCTTGCCGGCGTGAACATTGGTCGCTGTGATCTGCTCCTCGGTTGTCAGTAACGCGATCTTCGCGAATCACTGGTGTGAATGCTTCCTAAATGGTGCATTACCTTGGGCAGATGCTTTCAAAGCCACATTTGATAGAGCTACAGTTATTTATGGCTGCCGACTTGCATTTTCTGCAAGCCTTGTACACACTGCAAGCATACAATTGAGCCTTGTATAACAAACATGGATACAACAATAACTGCATATAATGAAGCAAACCTGAAATGTTCCTTGGTGATATCAACATTTAACAAATATATGCTTATAGTTAATATTAGGTATAATGAAGGTATTTCATGTTATATGCGTCTCAAATATATAACAAGTTTTGACTGTACTGTGGTCATGTACATTCATTGCCTGTTTTCTCTACACATAGATTTTTGTGCCCACATTGTGAACAGTGATTAGCTGCCCATTGGAAGTACAGTGCTGAAACTAAATCCCTAGGACAAATAAAAATGACGACTATTTTTACTGATTAAAGAAAGCAAATGCATTTTTTGTTCCAGCCATATATCTCTCTGTAACCATTACACATTTCCAGTATTTTTTTTATTCTGGTGCCCTTTAACGTTTCCTCAACCCAACCATGCTGCCAATGAAATAGTTCATGCCCCATCATTCTGCTCAGTCAACAACAACAGAATTAGGCAACCAACCAGTATGCACTGTTAATGTCAGCAACTCCTTCAAAATTTTTTCAAGGTCATAGGCACCCCCAGTGCACGTATTGAGAAATTCATTTTCCCTGTTCTATTATTCGTAGTTCACGTGACATTTGCATGTACGTTCATGATCTATGTTAACCCTTTAAGGACAGAAGGCCATCTGAGCTCGTCAAGCACGACAAACAACGAGACGAGCTCATCCAGTGCATTTTTGTTTTTCATGCAGACCGGAAGATGATTTGTGCTCCTGTGTTGCTCCGCGCTTCTTTTAGATGGTGTGCATTTATTTTGCGCTTGTTGTAAATAACATCAGACAGTGCAAGGAGCTGTTAAAGAGTGAAGTTGGGAGCATAGACTCACTTGTGTGTAGTGAAACCCACCTTTGCTACAATGTAAACATTTTTTTTTTCTTGGTAAACTTTACCTTTATGAAAGAAATACATTGCATGGCCTTGCCTTTATATGATCATGAAAATCGTCTAACCAGATTCTGCATCTAAAAGCCTCAGTAGAGGGCATTTAAGTAGAAGCTCCCATTTGCTACAGCGATTTCACTGCCCAATGGCGTACTGCTGGCTGAAATACCGTACAGATTCACTCAGTCCATTTACTGCCATACATATTATTGTTCTTTCTACTACAAAGTGTTTTCATTTCCCTTGTGTTGCGATGTTTATTATTATTTTAATTCTGGGCTTTTATGTGCCAAAACCACAACACAACTAGAAGGCACAACGTAGTGGAGGACTCAGAATTAATCTTGATTACCTGCAGATCTTTAATGTGTACCCGTGATGTTAATGTGTTGTGTAAACAGTGTTTGTCCTGTCCCTTTTTGGTTAATCTTGTGACAGTACTTTTCTTTATCGTTTTTTGATGATACTGTAATTACAGTATATGTGTATTTTTTGCTGCTGGTGCTAACTGTACACCACTCATCTGCCTGATGTTTACACATCACTCAACTACTTACAGCAGGTTCCCATGACATTTCTACAACACGACAGTTTTTTAAAACAAATGAAACCACAAGGCATAGAAATTAGAAGGTACGAATTCAAAGACAAGAAAGCACAATTCATAGTTCTAAACTCGCAAGACATTATGGTGCCAGCTGGAAGAGAAACTGGCCAATTTCGTTGCATAGTTCAATATCTTGAAAGCAAAACATGCAAAGGGCAGTAATATAGGTCATGTGGGAAGTCTGGCATATAAGCGCTGCCGTTAGATCATCTGGAATGAAACTATTACTAAATGCAAAATATAAATAAGAACTTGCAAAAGGACGCACTGGTTCGACACATCCGCAGATAAAAATAACAAGCAAGCGAAACATTGGCATTTTTCATTCTACGCATGTCAGTGCTGTACTAGGAAACAAAATAGACGAGCAAGCCAAAAATAAGCGACGGAGGACACTGACCACTCCGGCGCCCGCTGACCACGCATACCTGTCGGGCAAGTCGCCGCGGCAACGTGTCACTGAAAAGTTCAGCTTAAATTACATTCCTTTGCGAGGTCCGATTACGACTTGTAGCAGCGGTTCGACTGGTTTGAACTCAGCACTTGACACGACCCGCTTTCTTTATTTTTTTTTTCTTTCGCCGGTGATCAATGTGCCGGTTTGTAGGGCATTTCACTGCAGGCATTTCGTTAATCGCCGAGGCACAGCCCACAAACAGCGCAGACGGCAAACAGTGACGCTAAACTCTGTTCGCGTGCAAACGAGTGTCAACAGAGAGGATGCTTGCTTGGCTTATCTACAGAAACCGCCGTAGCAGATCCGCTTCTTCTTGGTACGGCCACAAAAGCCAACAAAAGCTGGCCGAGGACGTTGCTCTACAAGGAAAGCATCGCAGCGGTGACATTCAAGTCGCGAGCCTTCATGTACTCGGATGTGACAATACTTCCTGTCAAATCGCATCGAGAGAATGGTTAAATGAAGCAATCAATACATGGTCCCCACAGGCAGAAACGCGTGTAAATGCTTTCAGGAGCCGTTTACAAGAGACTCGTCAGTGGTCACTCGAAGCGACCGGCCATACTTCACCTTGAATCTTGACCAGAGGATCCCCATTTTGTTTCTCTGTGTTGTGGACCCTTCTGAGATGCTTCAACTTAGGAGTGACATCGGTGACCACCACAGGATTTTGTTTTAAAGACCCTAGAATCACTAGAGTCTCCTCGACGTTTGTCGTTTCGAATACATTTCAGCTAAAGATTTTGCGGAAACACCATATGACGTAAACGGAAAACTGCTGCTGCCATCTGTAGAAATAAAATCGAAATCGAAACTACTGCAAGCATTTGCAATTCAATAATATATTAATAAAAAAGGTATTTATTTCTTAATATATTTTATATATAATATACATATACATTATTTGAAATAGGTGGCGTTCAAATCCACGCTCATCTACCTTGCAACGACAACCGCTTCTGATGAGCAAGTACCAATCTCGGAGGCTATACTTTTGCTCGTGGTATACGACGGAAGCGATTGCGAGAACCGAAACACGTCGTTTACATCAGGCTTTTGAGGTGTACAGAGTGGGAATTCATTCAAAGGAAGGCAGACACACACTCTAGGAAACGTTTACACCCTTTGGGTTGTATATTTGCCACACATCGATAATCGTCATCTGTCTTGCCCGCATTTCCTTCCTTTAAAACGCTGCGCTCGTTACTTTCCTGTCGGGAATGCTATGTCATGCTGATAACGCGCATGCCGTTCGTTACTGAAAAGTACCGGGCTCGCCGCGTTAAAGAAAGGAAATGCGGACAAGACAGATGATTATTGTTGTGTGGCAAATATGCACCTCAAAGGTTGCAACTGTCTTTACACTCTTAAGCAAAATTACACCCTTTTGCAACACAACGATAATCGTCATCTGTCTTATCCGCATTACCTTTCTTAACGTGGCGAGCCCGGTACTTTCCAGTAACGAACGGCATGTGCGTTATCAGCATGACATAGCATTCCAGACAGGAAAGTAGCGGGCGCGGCGGTTTCAAGAAAGAAAACGCAAGCAAGGCAGATGACGATTATCGTTGTGTGGCAGAGATACACCCCAAAGGGTGTAACTTTTCCTACACTTTTAGAAAAATTTACACCCTTTGGGGCTTATCTTGTCCCACAACAATAATCGTCATCTGTCTTGCCCGCGTTTACTTTCTTTAACGCTGCGAGCTCGGTACTTCCCAGTCACGAACGGCATGCGCGTTATCACTGTGACGCAGCATTCGCGACAGGAAAGTAGCGAGGGCCGAGTTTTAAAGAAAGGAAACGCAAGCAAGGCAGATGACGATTATCGTTGTGGGACAAATGTACACCCCAAAGGGTGCAACCGTTTTAAGAGTGTAAGAATGTAGAGTGCACTCTTAGAAAAATTTACACCTTTTGAGGAGTATATTTTTCACAATACAATAACCGTCATCTACTTTTGCTTGCGTTTCCTTTCTTGCGAACGCCACGCCCGCTACTTTCCTGTCGAGAATGCTCTGTCACGCTGATAACGCGCATGCCGTCCGTGACTTGGAAGTGCCGGGCTGCGGACAAGACAGATGACGATTATCGTTGTGTGGCAAGATATACGACTCAAAGGGCGCAATTTTGTTTAAGAGTGTCCACTGCCAGACAGGCCGGCCTGAGCTATCGTGTTCTCGCCTGCTACTGTGCACACGGGGATGGAGCAACGGGTAAGTAAAGGCTGGATGAAGTGTGATGATGACATAGAATAGGATAAGATAGATAAACTTTATTGAAATAATAATCAGAATAATCGCTAATGGTCGGAGCCCCTAGTCCAGGGTTGCGCTGGCTCTTGCCATCTTCTCAGCTCTCTGGATCAGCTTTAGCTGGTCGTCGAGGGACGACCTGAAGAGAAGTGCCTCCCATTGCTCCCTCGTGGTGTTCGTGTCGTGGTTTTCTTTGTTGTGCAGCATGCACTACCACGTAATGTGGTATAGGGTTGGCGTGGCCTCGTACCACGGGCATTCATCCCTGTAGGCTGTGGGGCGTATGCGATGTAATATGCGTAGGTTCGTGTAAGTGCCTGTCTGGAGCCTACGCCAGCCAGCGGCACCCTCTGTCTTTTGATTTCGATAGGGGAGCGGGGGTGAATATCGAAAGCGACTGCCTCTGTGGTAGTTCACGGTGGCTGAATACTCGAGGTTGACAGGATCCGGGCCTTCTGCAGCCTGCGTGTGATGAGTGCTTGGTTATGCACGAATCCTCGAGCTACTCTGTCGGCGTGCAGGTTACCCGTGATGCCAGTGTGGCCCGATATCTAGATGATGGTTTGGTTGGTGATGCCCTCAGTGTTCTCCTTGAGTATTTGGGCTAGGACTTGTGCAACGGGCCTTCCGATTCTTCCCTGTAGGAAGTTGCGGCAGGCCTACTGGGAATCCGTGATGATCGTCAGTGGTTTGTTTGCCTGTACACCTTCGCGGATGGCTAACGCAATGTACAACTATTCGGCTTCCGTGATCATGCAGGGGCGGGTCGATGCAAAGGAGGTAACGTGGCCTCGGCGGTCGCAGACCACTGCCAGGGCACCCTTGTTCTTCGTCCCATACATGGTGGCGTCCGCAAAACGTTTTCTCTCTGTACTGGGCGCTCGCTCTCCTCCTGTCGGAGTGTATGTATATTAGGGTCCACGTTGCGTGGTATCGGGTCAATGTGATACCTGTCCTGGATGTGACGAGGTATTGAGCAAGTTTCTTCGGTTCGTGTTGTAGCTTGGAAGCCCAAGGTTTGTAGGACCTGCCGGCCTGTGCGAGTCTGCGCAATTCTCTGTTGTTGCGAGACGTAAAGGGCTTCTGTCAGTTCGCTGAGGGTGTTGTGTAACCCTAGCGCCAATAATTTGGCAGTCGCGATGTACTCATCGGCAGGTGGAGGGCGGTCTTGAAAGCCATCCTCAAGAGCATGTCGGCCTGTTTCGCCTCAGACTGTACGAGTGAGATGGTAGTGGGGCAGGTTATATGTGATTCTGCTCACCGCCAGGCTTCTGACCACGAAGTCGGAGGGTGTACCCTTCCTTAATGCCTCTGTTCTTGGATGTTACGTCAGAGATCATGCGCGATATCGCGTTGGTACTGGTTTTCAGGAGGGTTAAGGTGTAGGTGGCCCACTATATTTAGTTAGACTGCAGATACATGCCCAGCACCCTGAGCAATGGCTTCTCTGTTATGAGGCCCCCGTTGAGGTGTACCTCGAGTCTGTGTTGGGTCTGTGGGGACCGTGCAGTTACCCCGGCCTCGCCAGACTCGTAGAGTTCAGATTTCTCGGGGGAGAATTGTAGTCCCCGTTAGCTGACGTATTCTTGGATGAGGTGAGCTGCAGTTTGCAGTCGTTCTTCTTTTTCCACGAGGGACCCTGTTGTGGTACAAAGTGTTATGTCGTTTGCCGTAGATGGCGTGGCGAAAACCTTCTCCATCCTGCAGTTTTCTTGCGAGGCTGATCATGGCGACGTTGAAGAGCTTGGGTGACATGACAGCTCCTTGTGGTGTGCCCTTGTTGGGAGGGTGGTACACTGGAGTCTGGACCTCTCCATCTGCAGCTCCGCCGTGCGGTGGCTCAGGAAGCTCTGAACGTACTTGCACGCTCGCTCGTCGCAGTTGGTGGCTGACGTTGTCGACGACGTAGAAGAAGGATACACAATGATGAAGACAAGTACATATCTCGGCACAAGCGACCGTCGCGTTTCAATAACAAAAACAAATCTCTACAGTAATGCTTTTGCTGGCTGTATGCACGGAAAGCAATTTGGGAACCGAAAACACGTTATAAACGGCATGTGTCAGCCACGGGTCGAAATCCACGCCCTAGTGACGGCTCCCACCCAACAATAAAAAGCGATGTCGCAGGCTTTGCTCCTTTTATTTGCACATGGCAGTAGCAAGCGTAGAACCAGAAACGCGTCATAAGGTGGTGCTTAAAATATGAAGTCTAAGGTTTATTTCTGGCTCTTTAATCACTTACAGCGCATACAGCCAACAAGATTTCGAGTTTTATTTCCGTAATCCAGAGAGAGCTGTCGCTCGAGTGTGGATTTGTATACCACCTCTTCATTTCAACGACAAAACTTAACAATTTTGTAATATTTAATCATACAAAATTACAAATATTCCATTAGATAAGTATTTATTCATACTTATCAATTGCAAACATTTTATTAGAATAGTATTTTATGGCATCTTCGATAAATCACACCGCGACGCCCTGCTGGGTCAATGATGACTGAATTAAACGGAGCACCAGTACATTGGTGCCCCGGTACATTGCACTGCAGTGGGTATAGTGTATTCTAGTACACTATAGAAGTGGGCTTACTCAGCCGCTCCATCCAAGAGGCGGCGCCACAGACAACTTCAATGAAAGCTTTGCTTGCAGAGTAACCGTAGCGGAAGCTTTCATTTCACTTGCGCTGCTGTTGATTTCAGTTCGAAGCAGGTCACACTATTATTTGTTTTTTAAATTTCGTCACACTTGAGATCCTTCACATATCTTTAGCAAGCACTATATTTGTAAGATACAGTACCAGTGGCACCCACGACGATAATGGAAGAGAGAATAATCTACAGGAATTTTAAATACCACAAGTAACGCCGGAAGAAGTAAAGAAAGCCTTGGGAGCTATGCAAAGGAGGAAGGCCGCTGGGGAGGATCAGGTAACAACAGATTTGTTGAAGGATGGTGGGTAGATTGTTCTAGAAAAACTGGCCACCCTGTACACGCAATGCTTTATGACTTCGAGCGTACCGGATCCTTGGAAGAACGCTAACATAATCTTAATCCATAAGAAAGGGGACGCCAAAGACTTGAAAAATTATAGACTGATCAGCTTACTCTCCGTTGCCTACAAAATATTTACTAAGTTAATCGCAAACAGAATCAGGAACACCTTAGACTTCTGTCCACCAAAGGACCAGGCAGGATTCCGTAAGGACTACTCAACAATAGACCATATTCACATTATCAATCAGGTGATAGAGAAATGTGCGGAATATGACCAACCCTTCTATATAGCTTTCATTGATTACGAGAAAGCGTTTGATTCAGTCGAAACCTCAGCAGTCATGGAGGCATCACGGAATCAGAGTGTAGACTAGCGATACGTAAAAATACTGAAAGATATCTATAGCGGCTCCACAGCCACCGTAGTCCTCCATAAAGAAAGCAACAAAATCCCAATAAAGAAAGGTGTCAGGCAGGGAGATACGATCTCTCCAATGCTATTCATAGCGTGTTTACGGGAGGTATTCAGAGACCTGGATTGGGAAGAATTCGGGATAAGAGTTGATGGAGAATACCTTAGTAACTTGCGATTATATGATGATATTGCCTTGCTTAGTAACTCAGGGGACCAATTGCAATGCATGCTCACTGACCTGGAGAGGCAAAGCAGAAAGGTGGTCTAAAAATTAATCTGCAGAGAACTAAAATAATGTTTAACAGTCTCGGAAGAGAACAGCGGTTTACGATAGGTAGCGAGGCACTGGAAGTGGTAAGGGAATACATATACTTAGGACAGGTAGTCACTGCAGATCAGGATCATGAGGCTGAAATAATCAGAAGAATAAGAATGGGCGGGGGTGTGCTTGGCAGGCATTCTCAGATCATGAACAGCAGGTTGCCATTATCCCTCAAGAGAAAAGTGTATAACAGCTGTGTCTTAACAGTACTCACGTACGGGGCAAGAACCAGAAGGCTTACGAAAAGGGTCCTGCTTAAATTGAGGACGACGCAACGAGCTATGGAAAGAAGAATGATGGGTGTAACGTTAAGGGATAAGAAAAGAGCAGATTGGGTGAGGGAACAAACGCGAGTTAATGACATCTTAGTTGAAATCAAGAAAAATAAACTGGCATGGGCAGGACATGTAATGAGGAGGGCGCATAACCGATGGTCATTAAGGGCTACGGACTGGATTCCAAGGGAAGGGAAGCGTAGCAGGGGGCGGCAGAACGTTAGGCGGGCGAATGAGATTAAGAAGTTTGCAGGGACAACATGGCCACAATTATTACATGACCGGGGTAGTTGAATAAGTATGGGAGAGGCCTTTGCCCTGCAGTGGGTGTAGCCAGGCTGCTACTGCTGCTGATATTTGTTTCGGACTGCACCATACTTATAAACCGACTTTAGGGTAATTAAGCGTTGCAGTTCCAGGTAATTATACGCGGAACGTTTACTCTGGTGAATTATTTTCTGTTCGCGCTGTAAGTAAGATTAAGTTAGTTACTTTATTCCGAGATGGAGAGAAGGGGTGGAGTTGGAGACTCGTGCCAAACTAGTATACAATCTTAGGGGAAGGCGAGCCAGGCAAGCCAGCTGAATTAATCGACTCCTTGTTTGTGTTTTTGTGTGCGCCCGATCATTTGTACTTGACTAGGCTGTCTTATCCAATATGCTGCAACAGCTAGGTGTTTCAAAAGTTCATATGTTTATTAACTATTTGAACATATGCGCCCACTCAATAGCTCCACCCTCTCCTACTTTTTTTATTATCTTTCCCTTTGGGTGCCCGATAGATAAAAGGGGGAAAAATTAGGCGAACAAAACTACGTTTAAAAGCCACCATCTTGTCTCAACGTAACATTAACAAAACTTTGGATAATGTCGAATGCAAGAAAAAAAAATATAACCAATGCTCTTTCACAAGTTCCCATGCGTTTCACTAGATATGGATTTATTCGCACCACCATTATTAAAACTATACTGCTCTATCGCAGGATTACACTAAGCCACATCAGCTGGAACGCAAACAGCTTATATTGAAAAAGAACGGCAATGCTTACATTAACGCATTAACATTTTTCTCTGTTCCATATCTTCTTAGAGGGGTTTCGAAACGCTTCTATAACTAATCATATGCAGAACGGCCGCACTCTTAAAGGACGTCGTCTCACAAATCTCATGCCGCAAATGTTTTTCGAATCCTTCAACTATACCTGGAGTTTTCGCACCGATACCCGGCTTTCTCTCTCCTTTCGTCGCCGCTGGCGTGGCAGATACACAGTGGAGAAGCCAAGGAGACAAAGCCTTGGCCAAAAGTTGAGGGCTGCGGAAATGAAATAGGGAGGCTCCCTTCGGCGAAATAAAACCCCATTGATAATTGGAAAGTAGCCACCCTCTCCTCCCCGCAGCGCTTTCCTCCTCGATTCTCCTCGCGCGCCGGCTGCGCGTGTTGCACACGGCACGCTTTTTCTCCTTGGCTTCCGCGGACGGGCCACATAATTTGACGGAGGCGCACGATTTTGGGCCAGTTGCGCGCCCTAGTGGTGTAGAAAATTAAAAAAAATGGTGATAACAGCGTCGAGAATGCTGAAGGTAAAATTTATGAGGACGTTGGTTTCTGCTTAAAGCCGTAGGAATGGGGCATAATGGATGTAAAAGGAGCTTTGAGGCGAGTTCTATACTCCAGACATTTTTTCTGACACATGATAATATGCTTTACTTTGTGCTTCTGAGCTAATATTGCTTGTGGCACATCCTTCTGTCCATGGCCTTTAAGGCGAAAGTTTTAAGGGGCTCATAACCCGGATGGCCTTGAAAAAAAAAACACGTCGTAAAAGCTATCACCATCAGCAATGGCTGATACCCCCCTAAGCAAGCAAAAAATGCAATGGTTCAGCTCTCTCGTAATTCAGAGGTTACAAGCACTCAGCAAAGTGTAGCGCACAGTGCATAGATTCGCTGGAATCCCGCATACAACGTACAGAAACGCAGCGTTTAGTCAAGTTGTACAAAAAAAGGCGTGACATTCTCAATGGCTCATACCCCCCTAATCGACGGCTCTTACCCCCGCAAGCGAGCAAAAACTGCAACGGCTCATACCCCGTAAGGCTGAGGCTGCAAACGCTCAGCAAAGTGAAGCGAACGGTGCATACATTCATTGAAATCACCCATACAACACACAGAACAGCATACGTTGCAACCCCCTGCTGAGAGGATACAACGTAATGTCGAAGAGAAACGTCGTTGGCGCGAATCGGACCACGCTATAAGAGCGTGCGAAGCCGAAGTTGCGAGCGAAGAAACCGAATGGGTCGAACTGTGAAAGCAGCAGCGCGACGATGCGAGACAGCGCATTACCAAGCGTGCAGCAGGCTTTCGCCTTCACGTGTTACACGAGTGTAACACGCTGCCGAATTTTTTTTTCTTGCCTGTGCGCGCACGTGAACCGCAGGGATTATATTGAGCGTGTCTTCTTATAATGAAATAGCCGCGAGTACACCGTCCGTCCATGTATGTCTTCTCAATGTGAAAGTAGATATTGCAATGCGGTCTCTAAATTGAATAGGATGGTTGCGCAATCTCAGTACGAGTAAGCGTGCGCGTCGTCTGTATCCCTGCACGTCGCCTGTATCTGTGAGAAAAATCATTGAATAATCGTCAACCACTCATGCGTGCGTGGCAGCCCAATTCAAAGCAATCCAAAAACTTAAAGAAAAACGCAATGTGGACTTGCTAGTGCTCATCACCCGCATTACCGTGGGCATACTAGCCATTAATTTTTTTTCAGGGTTTGCACTCATAGTATCCAAGTTACTGACGCACACGTCGAAGTTGTAAGCGGATCTTAACAATCACCAAAAGTGCGATCGCGAGGCCATATCTTCGCACAGGATTGTTTACAACGGAAAGCAGAACCTATAGTGCTGCATTTCGGACTGAATAACAGTTGACGACGTGTGAGGTGATGGAGTCCCAGCAGAATATTCAGCATACTGAGGACAACCCCGTTTTTATGCAACGTACAAATTGTCGCAGCAAGAACGCTGAGGAGCAGGTCGGAAGAATAAAAAAAAAATGCAGCATTAGGGGATGCTTTGATACGAGCTATAAGAGAGGTGCCTTACCTCGCAAACAAAATTGTTCTTTGTCGGAACAAAGTTATTTCGGCCAATGTTGTGCACCCAGTGCTTCTTCCGCAAGCTGTTACGCTTTCCTTGTGGTATAAAAAGGGCATAGTCATCTTCAGGCTTCTTTCTGCACTTATACGTGGTAAAACATGTCATAGCGCCAGCACAACACCGAATGGAACACAGCGTGAAACGTCCGCTGCGCCGAGCCAGAAGGTAAGGAGAAAAATGGCGCCAACGAAAAAGAAAAACGCTATCAAAACACCAGATCAGCGTATTTCCAAGGGCAACGGCAGAGAGACCAATCGTCGTGCAGAAAAACGGGCGCAAGGCCGGTTCCCGCCGAGGGGACGTGCAATGGGCGAGGAGGTCGTGCGGCGGCGGCAAAGTTCGAATAGTGGCGATTCTTTCAAAACATTAAGACACTTTATTTCGCCATACGGCGAAAGGGCTCGTCGCGACACCCCGTGGCGGCCACGGTAGACTACGCTACGCAGCGTGCAGTTGCCTAAGGTCCCTCTAAAATTTCAGTTGCCATTTCGAAGGCGACGCGAAGCAGCAGACGCAGCTACGCGCACTGCAAGGATGAAATGATTTCCCTGTCTTTTTTGAGATCACAAACATATTTACTTTTCATTTCTTTGACTCAAGATCACCAATGATGTATTATTCAGAATGCTCTTGCGATCACGAAATCGGCTAATAGCGTTGGTGGGCCAGATACTTTCGATGACGCTGCATTACGAAATTACAGACCCGAGAGCAGGCGAGTTGTTTTGCTGCGTTTGACAGTAGATTGTAAATGCCCTGCTGCACGCCGTGCAGTAACATTTGGTTCACACGCACCGTCCTATCAGCTTCTACGACAGATCGGTAACGTTTTCTTACTGTTGAAAAAGTGTTTTAGGGCCCCTTTAAAGTCAGAATAAGCACGTATATAGAGTGGGAGAGCAGGCGCATTCTCGAAAATACAGGTTATGCTACTAAGCTGTAACATGATTTTGTTGCTTACCCACGTAATTTAAAGCTTTTTCGAATGGCTTGGTTATTTCAGACAACGATTTGTCGACTAGACTCCCATAACCGCGTCGTGGCTCAAGTTTTTAAACATCACGCAAGAGCTTAAAAAACGTCGATGCCGAATTACCATTGGTTCAGCCAGAATTTTTTTTTCAGGGGGCGCGTGCCTGGTGTGCCACCCTTTGGCTACGCCATTGCGACATAGGTGCAGTTGGCCTCAGTGGAAGGATATTTGTGCGGCTGCTTCAGCTAAAGGTTAACTGCTGTTGTCTTCCGACGTCACAGCAGCTCAAGCGCGTCTCTTATGACAAGGAAAAAAAAGGGGGAGAGGATGCTTTTAACATTAACCTTGAAGTCGAAGCAAATGCGCCATATTACGCACGAGCCTTTCCTCGTCGCCCGTTAGCAAGTTTTTCCTTCCGCAATCGAGAAAGCTGGCGCCTTCCAATTAAAGGGTGCCTGTAATACACTGCATGGAGAAGAGTGTATACCGAGACACAAAACGCCCTCAATGCAGAGTGCAACTACATTAGTAAAAAATTTTGCACCCTTTGGGGCGCATCTTGTCCCACAGCAATAATCGTCATCTGTCTTGCTCGCACTTCCTTTCTTTAACGCGGCGAGCTCGCTACTTCCAAGTCACGAACGGCTTGCGTGTTATCAGCGTGACGCAGCATCCTCGACAGGAAAGTAGCGAGCGCAACGTTAAAAAAAAAAGAAAAAGAAACGTAAGCGAGGCAGATGACGATCATCGTTGTGGGACAATTATACACCCCGAAGGGTGCAACTGTTTTAAGAGTGTATGAGAAAAACAACCATGACACACCTTTATATATTTAGAGGATGCATGAAGGGCATATTTTATCATGTTATGACTCGCAATGATTTGCGAAACCAGGGTGTTTTATTTTGGTAACGCAGTACCACTGAGAGTTTCAACTTGATTTTGCAAAAACGCCTCATACTGTCATACATCGTATGTATACAGGATACATTTTCTAGCAGCAGTAAAAGCTGTCGGTCAGCCTCGCATGCAGGAAAAGTTAGCATAACAATGCGAGTGTTAATTCAAAATATGTGCAAAGATGACTGTGGTAATCCATCATTTCTACCAATACATCTGACAGCCGATTATGCTAAATTAGCATGGTTATATGGTTCTCGCCAGGCAGTGTCGGTAACTTTTTCTTGAACAAATTAACCAGGTCGCGGCTCAATATACTCCATTAATGCCTGTACAGAATAGAGGGCCCAAGTCACTTAGCGACGATGATTATGATTAAGATGATGACCTGCTCGGAGTTTTATATTTTATATGTTTTACTTGTCTTTATTTTTCCTAGACAAAGCTTCCTTATTATTTTCAAACTAGAGCTTTAAATTATTCCTCCGGTGACGAGTCATGACCTTCGGGAGGTGAAAAGGTAACGTCATGAAACAGCATCGAAGTTAAAAGCCACATGCCTCTGTTACCATGACGACGTAATTGTTTTTTCCCCCGACGGAAAAGAGAGAGGCCATTATTGACGTCTTCCGACAGGTCAATTCTGCCAAATGCTATTTCGGCTGTCGTCAAATACAAGTACTCGGAAACTTGTCCGGCGCTACCGGTATATACAGCCTGACCCTGAAAAAATACGTGCTGTCAGCAAATTTTCATCTCCTTGTTCGTCTGCTGATGTCCGAAGTTTCCTTGGGCTGTGTTCATACTTACGGCTCTTCATTCAGAACTTTGCCGACATCGCCCGTCCTCTCACCGATCTCCTCAAAAAGGACATCAGTTTCTGTTGGGACGTGAGCAAGCTGAGGCATTTTTAGCGCTTACTACTCGTCTCATAAATCCACTCATTTTGGGCCATTTTGATCCATCTGCCTACACTGAAGTTCGCACTGTTGCAAGTGGCCACGGCATTGGCGCTACCTTGTCGCAACATCAACGGGATGCAAATCGCGTAATCGTTTACGCTAGCCGCCTTCTCTGAGCCTCAGAGCGGAATTATTCAATAATCAAACGTGAGTGCCTTGCTTTCATTTGGGCCATTGCTAACTGCCTCGCTTACCTGTTCGGTATACCTTTTTCTGGCATCACAGATCACCACGCCTTATGTTGGCTGTTCTCACTCAAATACCCCACAGGCCGTCTTGGACGCTGGGCTTTACGTTTACAGCACTGTAACTTCTCTGTATTCTATAAATCTGGGCGGCTGCATGAGGATGCCGACTGCCTCTCCCGCTATCCGGTGGATCCACCCGGCGCCATAGAACTTTAATCCGATGCTTGCGTTTTGTCGATTACTCAACGTCCTCAACGACACCATTGAACAGCGTCGCGACCCGTCCTTACGAGCCCTTATCGAGCTCCTGACCTCGGAAAAGCACGACCGTTTCCTCTGCCTGTTCCGGCTGCAAAATGACACCTTAGACCGGCATAACATGCAACCCGATGGTGCTGAACTGCTGCTTGTTGTTCTTCAGCATCTGCGCTCTACTGTTCTCGCACCCACCGTTACCTTGGTACCTTCAGCCGATAGACATCCCAAGTGAACCTTCTTTCCGCGTCAGCTTGGACCTCCTTGGCCCTTTTCCAACGCCATCCTTGGGTAACAAGTCAGTCGCCGTCACACGAGCGCTACCAACTGTGCAACTGATGTCGCCGATTTCCTTCTTCACAAAGTGATCCTGCACCATGGCGCTTCTCGTCAGCTACTCACTGATCGGAGCTCTTGCTTTCTTTCAAAAATGGCCGACGACCTTCTCCGCTCTTGCTCTATGTCTCACAAATTCACCACAACTTACCATCCACAGACAAACGGACTTACTGAGCGCCCCAACTGCACACACACGGACGTGCTCTATGTACGCCTCCGATCACCACAGGGATTGCGATTGTACTTTGGCGTTTGTTACATTTGCCTGCAATTGGTAATATTTTGTCCTCACGCTTGGTAGTATCAGCGCCACTTCTATGCATAGCAAGCGTAATTTAATGTGACATTCCATTCTAGCCTGCATCCACAGGTTAGCATAAGGTACGACCATGTGTGCTTCTACAGCGACCCGGCGACGGGCCATCCGACGCACGTGCGCCAATAGGGTAGCAAGCAAGCAAGCCCTCCTCGCAGCTCCTCGTCCCCTCATGAAGCTACGCGATCAGCCCGCCACTCACGAACAGGAATTCACACAGGCTCCCACACAGGCTCCCAAACAGGCTCGCAAAGAAACAGGCTCCCAAAGAAAGCTACTCACTTTAAAAAAGAATATTTAATAATACAACTAAAGGACTGTGTAAACTACGGAGGACGAATAGCAACGACAGAAAAAGATAAAGGTAGCAAAGCACACTTCCCGAAGATCAAATTACATGGATGCAAGGTTGTCGCAGGCATGAAATAGAGGATGGTCAGTACCAGAGACTTGCGGGTTCCTTAGCTGCAGTTAAAGTTCTCCCGCCCTCAACCACCACGGATTTTGCGAGCAGGCGTCCGTGCGCGACGTCCCCAGTCACCTACATCTGAGGATAATTTCACTACCCTGAGGTCCTCTTACTTTCAGTCCTCCCAAATCTATGGTAGAGGCGTGCGTGCAGGCTCTGAGTGCGCAGCGACGCCAGCCAACGGCACCTGGAGCGGTTCCGCTACACCTGAGGTACCCCTGCGCTGTGCCACCCTGTATGCATGACATACAAGGCGTGCGTGCGGAATGCCGCGATTCACCGACACCTAAAGTATAATTTAATACACCTTTGCCATCCCGTATGTTAGAAAAAAAGAATCTCTCGCTGTGGCGTGCGTGGCTGTTGGCTCGGAGTGCGCGGTGTCGCCAGTCACCGACACCTCGGGGTAATGTCGTTACCCGTGAGGTGCCCCTGCGCTCTGCCGCCCCGAATCGAATCTCTCGCTGTGGCGTGCGTGGCTGTTGGCTCGGAGTGCGCGGTGTCGCCAGTCACCGACACCTCGGGGTAATGTCGTTACCCGTGAGGTGCCCCTGCGCTCTGCCGCCCCGAATCGAATCTCTCGCTGTGGCGTGCGTGGCTGTTGGCTCGGAGTGCGCGGTGTCGCCAGTCACCGACACCTCGGGGTAATGTCGTTACCCGTGAGGTGCCCCTGCGCTCTGCCGCCCCGAATCGAATCTCTCGCTGTGGCGTGCGTGGCTGTTGGCTCGGAGTGCGCGGTGTCGCCAGTCACCGACACCTCGGGGTAATGTCGTTACCCGTGAGGTGCTCCTGCGCTCTGCCGCCCCGAATCGAATCTCTCGCTGTGGCGTGCGTGGCTGTTGGCTCGGAGTGCGCGGTGTCGCCAGTCACCGACACCTCGAGGTAATGTCGTTACCTGTGAGGTGCTCCTGCGCTATGTAGTCCTGAATCGTGGAGGCGTCCGTGGCTGTTGGCCGATATTCCTATGTAGTTTTCTTGCAGGCGCATGGCAGAACCCCTGCGATGCCAACCTGGTCCAATATCCTGTCACTAGTAGCGGGTTTTGAAGGCGTCTGACGTACGAGTCATTTTAATAGTTCATCTACAACTACAGCTGCTCGTGATTCGTTAGAGCAGCCATTTATTGATAATGCTAATCAGATGCAATGCCAAACCTGCCAAACACTTCGTGTCAGCCAAGCCCAGAAATAGACTATATCAAGATCGGCACCTCTTCAATTTTCACAGCTCCTAAATACTGGTCTCCCCGAGAATGATTCACCCCTTGAACTGTGCAGGGAGACATGAGCTGCATCCTGCACATTATTCTAAAGTATCGCATAGGAAGAGACAAGGAGCTGCCTCGACCGTCGCAGAACTCCAGTCAGCGATCTCAGGTACCGGACAGCGAGAGGCTCGATATCGAGCTGATCCATCAGTAGGCTGTAATCATAAGGCTCAATAACCAATAAATGTTTTCACCCCCACTACCACCAGGTACCGCATTCCACCAGCGCGCGGACTGCAGCGTCATACCCAGCGCAAGGAGATCGCGCGGGTGCAATTTCGTTGCCTTTGACCATCGTGCCGAGCTCGGGGAGGCCCCTACGTGAACCAGCGACTCTTTATAGTTGGGAAGGCGACCTCTACGCCAAGTCCATTTCTCTTTAGAGAAGTAGATTCGGCGGCATCGATGTCGAAGTTCGCGGGCGTGATCTGGGCGAGGAAGTGGGTGTCCTCGCAGCCGTTAGCCTTGCAACTCCTTTCCTTCGAACAAGAGAAGATATTAGAGAGCGTATGGTGCCTTTCGATAAATGTATTCCCTAAGAAAGTTTTGAAAAGGTTCTAATAATTCACATTATGAACTAGTAATAATGTTTTTAACAAGATGGCGTAATAACAGCGCCGATATAAAGTTTAGTGCTTACTCTCCCCATTTTTCCCTTAACACGCTTCCTCCTAGGTTGTGTGGCACTGATAGTAATGCACTTTCTCATTTCAGATGTTTAATGCGTTTAACGTTCTTTGGGAAGGTTCATCCAGTCTGCGGTATTAATCCGAATAATATCTATCTATCTATCTATCTATCTATCTATCTATCTATCTATCTATCTATCTATCTATCTATCTATCTATCTATCTATCTATCTATCTATCTATCTATCTATCTATCTATCTATCTATCTATCTATCTATCTATCTATCTATCTATCTATCTATCTATCTATCTATCTATCTATCTATCTATCTATCTATCTATCTATCTATCTATCTATCTATGCCCTTTCTAATTTACCATGTTTAATTGGATGAACCTTCCCAAAGAATGCTAAACGCATTAAATATAGTAAACGAAAAAGGGCATACATAAATGGGTGGATAGACAGATAGCTTGGGTCGTCGCCATGCATTCGTTGTCACACCATCGTTGTGATGCCATCGTGGTTTTATTTCGTCGTTATTATAACTTGGACATCCGACTCTCCTCATGCCGTTGTGGTGAACCAGAGTCGTCGTGATGCCGTTGCCATCATGCCATCTTCGTGTCACGATGATGTCACGATGGTCATCACTTCAGTAACGTCATACCGTTGTCGTCATACCGGCTTCGTCGATTCATCGGCGTAATTCGTTGTTCGTCATTCTGTCATAATAATGCTCTCTTCATTTAACCGTGATTATGGCGCCGTTATCATGCCATGGTCATACTTGCGTCGTCGTCAGACAGACGCTATCACACATCCGTCGTCATATCGCTGTCGTCATACCGTTGTCGTCATGCCGCCGTGGTGGTTACATCGCCCTCATTCTAGCTCCTCCATCCGGTGGTCGTCATACCGTTGTCGTCACGTCATCGTCGTCATACAGTCGTCGTCATCTCATTGTACTCATGTCGCCACTGTATAGCTGTTGTCGTCACACCATTGTCATATATTAAGAATCGACATCTCATTTTCGTTATGAAGTCGTCGTTATACCTTACTTTGGCGTCCCTTCATATCATTCCTCTATCATTCCACCGTCACAGCGTCGGCGTCGTACAGTCGTCATCATGCCGTCATGTTCATAGGTGACCTTGGCAAAAGAGTGCCGTTGCGAAGTTGAACGCTATCGGAGTACGTGGCACATAGCCGAATGAGTCTCAGAATTACCACTGCACGTGCTCAACAAAGGCAACTTCAAGAATACCGTATGTGGCCACATCGCTCGAACGCTACTCACATTACAGTCGACAGTTATCAAGAGATGAATTTTGCCGTAATTTGTTTTGCCTGTATATAACCTCTGTCACACCAACTTGGGTCTCAGGGTGTCTTCCACTGGGAATGTGCACTCTTCAATTACCCCCTTTGACGCCACCTTGGGTCAGTGGATATGTGCCACTGTGTATGTCACTGCATGTATCGCTATTCAATCACAAAAAATTGCGGCAGACTCACCTCAGAAGGACGGTCAACGGTAATGCACTAGCATTAAATCAATATAGCCGCACAACGTACTGCCACCGTTGAAACGAGTTATGTATGAGGCGTGTGCCACAGGCGGAACTCTTTCGCGCTTCGATGGATGGATGGATGTTATGAGCGTCCCCTTTGGAACGGGGCTGTGGGTTGCGCCACCAAGCTCTTGCTATTATACTGCCTAATGTTCTACCTAGATTTAAAAAAAAGAAAAAGAAAACACGATGAACTCCCACAACCAAATTTTCCGATTCTCTATTGCGAACTTCGATTTTGTACGTCTCCGTTTTTTTGTCGTTTCCCTATTTTTCTTCCACCAATCTTCCAATCGCCTCTTAGTAATCTCTATTGTGGACATGTTTACTTTTCCACTGCTCTCGCTGAACCCAAGAGCTTCAAGGAGGTCAGTGGTGCCTAAATCGACTGCTGGGCAGACGTCTTCACATTCTAATAAAACATGCTCCATCGTTTCCCTGCTTTACTGCAGCCAAGCACATGCTTCTTCTTCCTTCTTATATCTCGCTTTATAGGCGCGTGTTCTAAGGCATCCTGACCTAGGCGTCCCTTCCCTAAGAACAGTCAGCGCCATCTAGCGGAGCGGCCGCGAAGGCTGCGCATGGCATCCGAAATTGCATGACGCGCGCCCGTGCGTGCAAACGCTGAGAAACGCGTCAAGCGTCTCACGCGTCGCAATGCGATTTTCAATGGGCTCATTTCCCACAACTTAGATTTCAACAATGAAGCTGGTACGACGCGCCCAGGGTTGCTTGCTGCCAAATTTTGTGGCATACGCCGCATAATTTTTAAAGTGTAATAAAAAAAAAACCCTGCGCATTACGACATTATCGACTAGTCTTTAAAAGGAGCAAATAACACGTGTGTTTTCTAATTTAAAAGCACTTGGACGTTTAAATTTGTTTTGCAGTGCGCAACAGCGATTCTTGAAATTCAGTGTGAGCAGACATGACGCACGTAAAAAAGCTATACGCAGCTGGTCGTTCAGCGCTGTGGGCTGTCTCGTGTGCTTTCTGTGTCCGTGTCGTTCTGCCCGCGCTACAAAAAATTACAAGAGGACCTATCAACAAGCCCATATACCTACCCTCACCGCACATGTAGTATTCGAAATTCGGCTGTAACGAAGCCGTCATGTCAGCTCAGAGCAACCCTCGCGTTACTCGTAAAAAATGGTGTGTGTATATTGCTCGTAACTGCTCATAAGCGGTTCCTGCTCCTAGTCATATTCTTTCACCATACTTAGCTGCAAGCACCAACCCGAAAGCTCACGTCTGTGCCTGAAGGAAGCCGCAAATGATCTGTGATTACTGGAAGTGTAATGGAATTTGTGTTGAGAACTTCAATCTTAGCGCTAGCCTGGTTTTTCTGGCGCTGCGCAGGTGCTGTAATTGCGCATAGAAGTTCTCTCTGAATATTGCGGAAGGCGTAACAGCCGGCAACGCAATTTTTTTATCAGCTGCAGTCACTTGTGGGCGCAGCACCACGGCATGCTAGCAGACATGGGTATCGTCTGCTACCTCGTCCTGTGTCTAGCACTGTTGGTATACTGTGAATATGTATGAAGAAGCTTAAATCAATATGTTGCAGTACGTAGCGCGGCGGCGTAACCCCACGGTAAACATCGGATGAGTTGTTAGGACCGCGTCGTTTTGTGTTATAACAAAACAGAGTTCTAGAATTTTGTATTCGTAGTAGCAAGCGTAATGTAGGAAGCTGTCGTAACTATTCGCCAATCTCGTTGACAGGCGTGTAGTTCTACTTTCTTCAGCACATTATCTTAAAGTGGGGCTGAAAACCTCAGATTACCAAAAACTTATGCAACTGGAGCAGATGTTATGGTTCCTTCACTGGAAATTAAAGCAAGCATCTCTTAAGTAAGTTATGTATTTAACCTACATTAGACCAATCTTAGAGCATGCTAATAGCAGCCATTTCAAACTAGATTTTTAGACCAAGATGAGAAAGCGCAAGGAAAGCTTTAAAGTACAATCTCATCTGGTATTCCCAAAGAGATTGTATTAGCAAAATTTTAAGCCTGGGTGAATTGCCTGCATTAATGCAATGCTCAAAACAGGGGGCACTGATTCCATTTCTTGCTGTTGAAAAGCTGCTTGAATGTCAAAAGCATACTACATATTGTTCTAAGGGAAAGTGTTAAACTTTGAGAATATTGTTATCAGCCAGCTGTTCTGCCGATAAAGAAGAAGATGCCTAAGAGTAAAGCAGACAAGTGGAGGACGAAGTGAATTCTGTCGTCCGGCAATGTCCTCCCTGATTTCTCTTTTATAACAGGAAATAGATTCTAACGCTTTTTATTGTTGGCTTGTATTGAACCATCTTACTTTCAGCAGATGATTTTCGACATCTAACTTTTCAGTGGAACATGAGCAAATGCCTTTCAGCCAATGCGAGGTGACGTTAGCAAGTTACCGCTGTAGATTTCCTCGCCTAAATTTTTACCTTCATAGATCTGGTTTATCCATAACTAACCTCAGCTCTTTTTGTAATGGACCAGAAACTATTGACTATTTCTTTCTTTCTTGCCACCGGTTCTCCTCCATCCGCAGTATGTTCCTGGTATTTCCAACTAGTGAACTAGGTTTAGCACTTACAGCAAAAAACATTTTCTGTTGGTGCCTGTCAATTAGGCACAAGCCGTGGTTCGATGATTTGTGCTTGCATCCGGAAGGTTACGCTGCTAGGGTACCGACCATGGGATATCTTATTTTATTATTAATATTTTTCTTTAGCATTTCAGTTGAATTTTATTTTTATTTATTTGATGATGTATAGGTAGTCTCAAAATCTGTGTTATCAGTTAATTGCCAAATGATTCGGTCTAAATGTTCGCCTTTAACCCCTTTGGTATGTTGTTAGGTGTACGTTTCAATCTATTCAGTGTGGCAAATCCCCCTCGGGCGTACAAACCTTGTTTTGAGGCAACAACAGCAATATTTTTGCTGGAGCGTGAACCAAGAAGACCTGCTGACGTGTTCGCGTGCTTGGGCAAGCTTGTCTGCCTCGATTCCTCTCGTCTCGTGTGCGAGAGGAGATTGGTCACATTTTAACTTATTGTTGTACTTTGTTCCTTCCATAGGTTGTTTTTTTTTCTTTCCTTTCCAGCGGCCGTGAATGCCGGTCTCCGGTCCCGGCCAGGGCTCGCCCTGGTCGACGAGTCGTCCGACTGATTCGGTGCCTCTGGAGTGTTTCCTTAGGAACGGAGCGAGTACTTTGCCCGTGGCGCTCGTTCCCGCCGATGGTGGATCCATTCGGTTGACTCAATCGGAAAGTTTCCAGAAGGAGCGGCGTGGTGTAATGGAACATTTCGTTGACATCTCAGAGGTGAGGTGTTTCGGCAAGACTGGCATTTAGTTGTCTAATGTTCAGTGCCTCAATAATTTGCTTAACTGCACGAGATTCGCTAGCATCGTGGTTCGTGTTTCGTGCCTCCTCACCCCGCATTCGTGAAGGGCATTGTTCGTGGGGTACACACCAATATCCCTCCTGAGGCTTTCTTGAACATGCTCTCTCCGGCTGGTGTCGTTTCTGTCTACAGATGCAATAGGTCAGTGCACGATAACCGAGTTACAACTGAGAGTGTTATTGTATCGTTCGCCGGTTTAACGCCCTTGTCTGAGGTGAAGGCATGGCCGTATTTATCCCGTGCGGAGACGTTGACACCTAGATCACTGCAGTGCCGAAACTGCTGGAGATATGGACACAGTACGAATGCCTGCAGATCTTCAGTGAGATGCTGCAACTGTGGCGGCTTTCACTCCGCATCAGCCTGCGACGTAGATGCCCCGAGGTGTTGCTTGTGCAAAGCAACACATAGTGCTACGGATAATAACTGCCTTGCACGAAGCCGCGAGATTCAGGTAGTTGAGATTGCGGAGAAACGCCATTGTTCTCGTGCGGATGCAATAGCAGAGATTAAAGAGCGTGATGTCGGTTACGCAGCCGCTGCATCCCGTCAGTGCACATCTCTATTAGAAACCACAGCGTCGGCAGCATTAGTCGCAGCTATTGACAAGGCAATGCCAATAGTTACGGAGCGTCTCTTCAACGCGTTTGCTGAAGGTATTACCGAGATGCTAACTGCCAAATTCAACGGCCTCCTACAATCGCACTCTTCTGCTGTTGCCCCCACTTCAACTAGTATTTCTCCTGAACATTCAAAAGAAACGAACTTTGACAGTCAGGCAGACATTGAATATGATACTTCCGCGTGTTCTCCGTTATTTTCGGCTGCAGGACCCAGCCACTCATTTGGACACATGAGGCTTTTAACCATTAACAATAGGCGTAAGAGTTCCCCACTCTCTCCCACTGATTCTCCTAAATCTATAGCGAAAAAAAGGGGAAAAACAGTGAACTCCATGAGCAGGATGCATTGCGTTTTGCCGTGGAATCATCCATACTAGGATCACCATTGCATCTGTAAAAGTTCTTAAATGAAATTGCTGCTCTATATCCTCCGCTTACGTTGACCTACTTTATCTGGTTCATAAGCTAATTCCAGATCTTATTTTACTTCAAGAATTATTGCTTTCATCAATATAGCGGTTTATTCTTAATAATTTTCGAAGATATTGTTTAGATCATCCTGGTAGAAGCGGAGGGCTGTTAGCATTAGTTTCGTCAAAAAATTATTCTAAGGTAACTGTTTCTTTTGAACATGTATGTTCAGACTGCAAACTTGTAGGGTTAGATTTTTGACTGCCTGGTTTACAGTGGTTAATGCGTACTTGCCGAACAGAGTCAAGGGCACTGAATTCGGATTCATTGTACCGAACTTGTTCAAATGTAATGCTCTTACCAGAGCGTTTTAATTCTCACCACACTTCTCGGGGAATGAAAACGGACGTTTGCGGAAAAAGGTTGTGGAAGTGGGTGAATGATAACAATTTTCAATGTCACAATTCAAGTCAAATTACTATTCTACGTGGGGGATTCTCATCTGCATTAGACCTGACTTGCTCGTCTGCTAAGGTGTCTATTTCATTGGGGGTACCTTTGACAATGAAACAAGTAACGATCATTTACCCATTACATTTGAAATTATTGCTTTCACGCCAGGCTCCTACTGTACGGCAAAGACAGCTCATTGATTATAAGATATATAAGTCAGCGTTAAATTCAGAGGTATCATCGTTGACCACTTGTGATGATCAGCGGAAGGCTGACTCGCTGGTATTACCTTGAAATTCTGCGATTCAGCCCGATGAGTTGGCGGTCATGTCTGGCAGCTCGCCGTCAAACTTACCTTGGCAGAATGAAGGATGGACACAGGCTTACAGGCGAAGAAAAGCGGCATGGAAAAGTCTTCAACATAATCATTCACGAAAAAAATTGCATTGACTATAAGTTCTATGCAGCTCTGTTTAAAAGAGCTGTGGCAATAGCTAAAGATGAAAAAAAAAAAACGGGTTGCATTCATTTTTGTCAGAACCAGACAGAAGATCGGCACTTCGTAGGTTTTTACGGAGGTAAAAATTTATCCAACCGTCCGTACGGTCGCATTCCGCTGTTCTACACCCCAAAGAGGCGGTTGATTCACTAGATGGTATCGCAAATGGCTTGAAGCACGCTTTCCTTCGCAGTGTCCTAGACCTAGGAGGTGTAATAGTTCGATATAGGAATCTGTAGAAGTAACCATGAGGGAATTATCCGATGTCATTTTAACTGCACATGAATCGGCTCCTGTACCAGACCGTATCACAACATCTATGATTAAACTGTTATTTAACTCTTTCCCTAATGAGCTTTTAAATATAGTCAACTGTTCACTTCAACGTACATAGATCCCGGACCTTTGGAGAATTGCGAAAATTGTGCTTTTACTTAAAAATAAAAAAAACTCGGATATGTCTTGGACAACATTCGGCCAATTGCACTTACATCAAATCTAGTCAAAATAATAGAAAAATTCATTGCTGTCCGGGTCAGTGAATTCACTTCTTCCCAGGGTATTCTGTGCTTGAGTCAAATAGGATTTAGGCCTTAATGTTCCACATGGTCAGCTCCCGTTTATTTAGAAAGCCGCATTCGACTCACAGGACTATCAGGAGATGTTTCAGCTTTGGTAACTTTAGATATTGCGAAAGCATATGAGATTGTCGAACATTCACTTTTTATTTATAGATTAGCGAGCCGTGCTGTCCCAGACTATCTAGTGGCCTGCATAAAAGCGTTCATTTCCGATAGATAATTCTTTTGTTTCAAGGACGGAGTTACAGCGGGTACATATAAACAAGAGGCATACCACAGGGATCTGTTCTTTCTTCGATTTTATTATTTTGTTATTGTCTATCCCAGTTCATGAGGATGTGCAATTTTTATCTGTACGCTATTACATTTTTCTCCACATCACGGGATATCAATACGTTGCACCAAATTTTGCAATCTTATTTGTTTGCACTCGAGTCCTGGCTGGACGGACTGTATTTTTCCTTAATGTCAAGAAATGCTTGTTACTTGTATTTCCATTGTCAAATCCCGCTTTCAATTCTCTTCATTACCGAAATGAGCCGGTAGCGCAAGTTGCAGCTTTGAAGTACTGGGGAACAACATATGATGGTACGCTAAACTAGCAACAGCTAATCAACAGAAATTCTAGTAAAGAAGAAAGTGCAATCGGATTGTTGCACCATTTCAGTAAAAAAAAAAAAGGGGGGGGGGTATACGTAAAGCTGCGCTGCTGATGATTTATAAGCTTTACGTCCGCCCCATTCTCGAATTCGGCTGTGTTCTTTATTGAGGATGAGCAGCTTACAAGCTAAGACCTTTATTACTAATAGAAAGGCAAGCGCTGCGTCTGCGTCTTGGGCTGCCACGTTTTGTGGCTAGCGACGTGCTTTATCTGGAGTCTGGAATTCTTCCGTCGGAGTCCAGATGTAAGCAGATTACTGTCCTCACTTTTCTGAAGTTATACGATGCACCCCTCTCTCGTGCGCAACACATCTTCATCAATTCTCCCGATTCATTTTTCAGAACACATTGGCTGCGTTATCGACAACCACAAGTTGTTTTTGTTCAGACGCTGTTATCAAAACTTAATGTTCAGCTACCGTGCCTGATTTCTCCAAAAACCAATTCGCTAAAGGTGAAACTGATTTTTGATTACATTTTTTCAAAACACGCAAGATCTCTTCCCGTGCGCACACTTGAAAGTCTCCTTCAAGATTATCTTAGTCACTTTCCATCTCACATAGATACTTCTACGGATTCAACACAAGATTTAGAGAAGGCCGACGTTGGCATCTTTTCAAATCAGCTTAACTAGTTGCTTGCTCTACGTCTCGCTAAATATACCCGGATATTTTTTGCAGAATTTCTGGCAATTATTCCAGCCATGAGAAAATTGGGTCCACAGAATTCTAATGTAATAGTTGTTATCGATGCGCTTTCGGTTTACACGCATTTAACTCCTAATAATCGGTCACTCTTTCTAAGTATATTTTTGACGCTTGCCCCGAACAATTTGTCTGAAGTCCGCTTTGTCTGCGTCCCCGGTCATAGTAGAATCTTTTTAAAGGAATCAGCTGACTCGCTCGCATTCTCGTCACTAAATGGCCCAGTCTTAAATATTCTTCCTGATTTCGTTTTTATAACAGCAGCTAGATTTAGACGTCTTCTATTTTTTAAATTGTAATGATTCCTCCCTACTTTCCGCAGACGATTTCCAATATCTAAATTTCCTGTGCAACACGAGCAATCGCCTTTCACGACAATGCGAGGTGACCTTAAAAAGCTTCCGTTGTAGAGTTCCCCACCTAATTTTTTTTACTTTCACAGATCTTGTTTATCCATAACTAACCTCTGCTCTTTTTGCAGTGAACTAGAAACTATGGACCTTTTCCTTTCTTGCCGCCGCTTCTCCTCCCTCCGCAGAATGTTCCTCTTATTTCCAACTAGGAAACTGGGTTTATCGCTTCCTACGCCAAACAAATTGCCCTTTGGCACGTGTCGCTCAGGCACAAGCCATGGGTCAATGATTACTGATATACACAAGTTCATTGCAGCCTCAAGAAGGTTTCGCTGCTAGGGTACATACTGTGGGTCGCTGTATTTTCATTTTATACTAAATTTATGTATAGGCCATCAAGAAATTTTTATTGGCATTTAGTTGCCTGATGCTTCGTTTTGAATGTATGCCGTTACCCCCTTTTGGTATTTTATTAGATGCATTTTTTTCAATCAACCCAGTGTGGCCAATCTCCCCTGTGGGTACGAGCCATGTTTTGAGGCAAGAACAGCGACAACAACAACAATATTTGTTGTTGCTGCCCCGCTTTTAGTCTCCATCCACGTAGTGTAAATAAACCCGCTTTTCTGTACAACTCTCCGTGACATCTTGGTGGAGTTTGTTGCGTACTTCATGGTAGCGTATCGTACTGCTGCCGAGTTGTAGCGACGCCTGCCTATCGAAGCTCAACCGACGTTACTATTGGGTAGCGTGGCGTTGTCGGCGGGCTGCAGGCATCCGGTAGACCATGGCGACCAAGCAACGACAAGACGATTTCTAGTGCGAAACTTGCACGGTTTATTCAAAGGTTGGTGAAAGATGATGAGAAGAGAATGAAGTGTTAAAAAAAGGTACATTTCGGAGCCCCTTAAATAGGCTCTCTACAATCGTGGGAGGGATCTTGCTTCCGTCGGCGTCACGTGACAGGCACAGAGTCTGATTTGCTGAAAGAGGGCCCCGCCTCCGGTTATACCAAGCCTCCGGTTATACCAAGCCTCTGGTTATACCAAGCCTCCGGGAACTGTAGACGCTTGTCCTTCTCTTTTGCGCGTTGCTGGTTCGTGGAAGTTCTGTAGAGTTTGACAGTTCGAGGAAAGGGTCCCTCTAAAGTCGCACACTGCGGGGTTTCCGCCAGACCGGCAGACACTCGAGATGACCATGGCGAATTAGGAAGTCACATATCGTTTTGACGAGGCATGGTGGGCGAAAATCCTTTTTGCACGGCGTGCTAGATGCCAACCGTAACAAGTTGCGGGTACCTCACGAGCCCATCACGGAACTTCGCAGCGGACATCTTGTGAGCCATTCGACCATGTCGACTTAGAGGCCCGCTTCTTTGGCTAACACAACACCGATTGTATTGACCCAACTTCGAGACCCTGGGTCCTTCTCCGGCACTGACACCATGAAGGTCGAAGACCGGCTAACCAAATACGAACGAACCAGCAAGAACAACCGGTGGCACCCGACTAGAATCCTGGCTAACACCATCTATTACATCAAGGGAAGGGCCCGTGTTTACTTCCAAACACACGAGGAGGAATTGACCAGTTGGGACACCTGCAAGCAAAAAACAACAGGAACTCTTTGGTAAGGCAGTTGGGCGCCAGCGAGCCGCCAAGAAGGAACTTTCGTGCCGGGCCCAAACATCTACGGAACCGTATGGTGCGTACATTCAAGATGTATCAGAACTCTGTCGGCGGGTCGATGACAAACTTCCCCAAGCTGAAAAAGTAAGCCACATTCTTAAAGGCATCGACGATGACACCTTTAATTCCCTCGTCTACAAGGACCGCTCGACCGTCGACGACGATATAGAGAGTGCCGACGCTTTGAAGAAGCTGAGAGCAGTCGTGTCTCACAACAATTCGTTCGGCTCCCTAATACCACCGCTACCTCATCGTGCGAAAACGTCCAGCCACCTGGTGCCGAAAGCTTGCTGCGTCTTGTCCGGCGCAAGATTGAGGCTGTGTCTCCGTCGGTTCTTCCGGCTTGTTATCACGACGAGTCCCACCCGGCAGTATATTTGTTCCAAGCTGTCGCACGCGAAGAGTTGGCGAAGGCAGACATCCGTGCCATCCGGACTGTGTGTAGCCATACCGTCAGCAATTATTTTCGATCTCGCCGTCCACAGTCGACCTATCTCGGATACCGCGACCCAAACCAGTGGCTCACGCATGACAAGCCAATATGCTTTAACTGCGATGGGATAGGTCATATTTCCAGCCATTGTCGCTATGATCGGCTTTCGTCTCCTCGTCCTGCCTGCACATACCGCCCGGAAGAGAGCCGGTCCTCGCCATTTCATGCCCTCAATGACCCGCTGTACTTTTTTTTGTTGCTGATCTAACTCCACGCTACGACCGCCGCTCGCCGTCACCACAGAAGCGGCGTCCTCGCTCACCGATTGCCCGTCACTCGTCGTCGCCAAACCCTCGCCGTCCCTCTTCGGAAAACTGCCCAATGCAGCAGTATCTCTAAGCTATTATATGAGCTTTCTTGATGAACAACTGAATAAAACTGTTTACCTTTGCAAGTTTCAGTATACAAGCACTGCGCGATTTTTGAGATGACATTAAAATTTTAAGATAAAGTGAATAAAAAGTGTGCCTAAGCACAAGTGCAGAATGAACACACTTGAGTGACGCAGGGGATAAAAACTGTACGAAGGACAGGACGAAAGCAAAGACGATGTACCAGTGCTGTGTACGTCATCTATGTTTTCGTCCTGTCCTTTCCGCTGTTTTTACCCCCTTCATCATGAACCAACCAACCCAATTCAGCAGACGCCTACACTTGAGTGGCCGGCTGCGGAATGAAACAACGTCCGTAACTGCCACCCCTAGGTAACTGCTAGGCTCCACTTATGCTTCCCCTATAGCCTATGGACCCGGCAAGCGGCGTGATCATGCGCGTTCTCTATGCAATGTTGGCTTGTGCTTTTTTTTTTTTTTGCAATAGATGGCGGCCAATTCGTCAGAAGTCCGGTGTCCTGCAGCAGATTCTATCCATGGCAATAAAATGAGCAATGCAAAATATGTATGAGTAGGGCAAATCTGCCACGTATTCTATGGGCATGCTCCAAGGCAGCTCCTTTCGAGGGCCTCAAAATTCAAAACCGGCAGCAGTGGGAGACCCTGCTGCTCAGCTCCGACCAGCGAGACCAGGTCTGGGCCGTCCAGCTAGCCGAAGCAGCCGCTGAGACCCAAGGGATATCGGCCGTCTGCTAGGCGAAGGGAGGTTGCGTCCGCCCCCGTGATTGCTGGCAATAATAAAAGGTGACTCTCTCTCTCTCCGTCTCTATATGTATTTAGCCTCCATGTGCATCTCATTACGCGCATGTGTTTGTAACGTGCTCTGATTGTTGTACTTGTAGCAATGAGCGTTTATATTATATATTGCACCACAGTCATTTATTCCACTTTGTGTTGAAATGTACAACATGTGGCCACCCAGTAATGGCTAAGGTAGGCAGCAGCATCGGCAAAAGTATGACGCAGACCCAATGTACTTGCTGGAATCGGCATGAGACGAAGCACCGGCTAGAATTCGTAAATTGCAAATTGTGCCATGAAGTAATTAAGAAGTTCATTATTGAATTTTTGGTAATTATATTTGAATATGTATTTCAATTTCTCGAGCTAGTAGTTTGCCTCTTCCAATAATCCAGCTGAAGAGCGTGAATTACGCTATCTGCCACAGCCGAGTTTTAAAAATTGCGAAAAACTTAAACATGATTACACCGTATACCGCCAACTTATTGGCCTAATAATTTTATCATGCTGTTGTAGACCTGGGCGGGTCCATGCAGGCACACACCTGGCATGTAAGACGCTTCTGTCCTCGTAAAGAGCGCTATGTAGAGCAAGGTCCCTCAGTTCACGGAACAAGCGTCCGCCATTATTTGCTCCTTCTCGACACACAGAAATGCCAACCAGGGTGCGACGACGCTGGGCCGGCCGTTAGGTGAGACCCTGTATCGACTCGCTGGTTGATCTCGCCCACGTCTTTTCCTGCCTCAGTCTCCTCCCCTAACCTGCCCAACCAAAAGTGCGCTTGTCTCATATCAAAATGTGGTATTTCACTAAAGAACAAAGTGACATGCATTCGGCACATGCATATGCGTATGCTTATAATGGAAAAGGAAACAAGAAAAAAAACTTAGCAAGGTAAATGTGTGGGCTATTTGGGAGGTCCTCCTAAAATTCGGTGGTGCTGAGCACGAGGTCACGGGATCGAATCCCGGCCACGGCGGCCGCATTTCGATGGGGGCGAAATGCGAAAACACCCGTGTACTTAGATTTAGGTGCACGTTAAAGAACCCCAGGTGGTCGAAATTTCCGGAGTCCCCCACTACGGCGTGCCTCATAATCAGAAAGCGGTTTTGGCACGTAAAACCCCATAATTTAAAATTCGGTGGGTTTATGCCAAACAAAAGACCAGGAAGGCATAGTACCACGTGCCTGCCATAATTATCATAGAAGTTCCTATGCCAAATGCGCAGAAGGTGTCGTATTGACACGTGTACGTTGCGTGTTTTTCCCAGTGACCGTTTTTTACTGGCTGACCGATGTTGCAATGTTATCGCCTGACGCAAGACGCGCCTTTATCGGGAACGTCATCACTGGTTATATCTGTTGTCTATGTCGCCGCCGAACCTAGTGTAATTAGCTAGCACGCGCGACGTAAATAATGTTATACAGCCTATAATGCACGCCAGCACCAGCGATTACGCTGTAACCTGCGCTGGGTCATGTACGGATAGCCGACACTATTCATAAATCTGATCTACCCGTAGATAAGATTTCCGACGATCGCGGACTGTGCTCGCCAGTTTTTTCATGGTGCAATGAAAAGTTCAACCTCGGTAGGGTTCATACAAGCATCGGTTACTTTCAAAAGCGCGTGGACATTTTATAAGCAGAGTTTTTCCGTCTGATCAGCCTCTAAAAAAAGAAAGAGTCTCGGTTCCAAGCAACGCCGAGAAGCGAGGGCGATGCCGATAGCCCGCCCCGCAAATGGTAAAAGCCACCCATCGTTCTGCTTTCAGAGGAGTGAGTGCAACTGTTGTGAATCACCTATATTTTAATCTTTTCAGCCACTTTTGAAAATAAAAAGCTGGTAGAATAATTTGGCGTTTTGGCACCGGCTATTCTTATATTTTTGCCAGGTACACGCCTACGTTATGGCCGGCTGGATCCCGGCGTCGTTACTCTGCCCATAGACGAGCCAAGCCAACTGATCGAAAAAGAAGGCGAGGGCAGTGTCCCTTTTCTACACACTACAAACGAAGGCCTATCTGAGCATTGTAAGTTAGAAATACCTTATAATGAAAAGATGTGTACTGCTTTTCAATAGTAATAAAAATACCAAGATGCGCCTACACTGGCTGAGGGTCACGTGATAGGTCACTTATGCATCTTCATTTTTTTTTTTTACTGTATGGGGCTGTGTGGCTGGATGGATGTACGGATGGATGGATGGATGAGCGGCAGCAGTCTGCACGGATAATACGCCATTATAATGTAGGTTCCTCATGACACCGAGAACGCGGGTGAATGTTAAGTTAGCCTCACATGTCAACCAACATAAAGGGGCACTAAAGCGCACTATTAGTAACTTAAATTTTGCTTTAAATTCGACATAATTATACTGACCGAAACGTGGTCTAATTCGGACTGCGATGCCATAGTGTTTGATAATTACCAGACTTTTCGTCTAAACCGCCAAGATAAACGTGGTGGAGGAGTGTTCCTGAATATCAAAAAGCGCATTACTTGCGACCTACTTCCTGAATTTTCATTTATAACACATGATGCAGAGTGCGTTAATCACATAAATATATTTTAGCTGTAATGTACCGCCCTTCAGATGGAATTGTGGATACATTCATTGTGTATTTTGAAGGTTTATTGAACTATGCAAGTGAAAACGACCTGGTACTAATACTTGGGGTGATTTTAATATCGACATGCTGAATTACTCAAATGCTCAACACAAGTTACAGACAATGCTATCTTCATACTGCTCGACTAATGTGATTAGAGATTTTACGCGAGTGACAAAGACGGCGAATACATCAATTGACCTATTTATAACAAACCTACCAGAGCACGAAGTTATTGGTGGTGTATTGGCATCAAGCATTAGTGATCACTTACCTATTTTTTTGTTGGCAAAAGTGCTTACTCGAGACCGTGCGACACTTCCACAAACCAAGAAAATTCAAGATATTTGCAAAAATACATTGCAGAACTTTCGCAATCACCTTATAAAAATAATATGGGAAGCCGTATACATGTCTCACACCTCTGATGATGCATATGACGAATCCTTGCGCCTATTTCTTGATGCATACTGGAAGTCATTTCCATATATCATACACAAAATGTAAAAAAAAAGCGTGCAAGCCTTGGATAAATAAGGAATGCCTTAAAATGATTAAAAAGAAAGATAAGCTTTTTAACAGGTTCCTCCAAACGTGTAACCCTGATGACTGGGACATATTTCGGAGTCACAGAAGCAAAACTAATGCCTTATTACGCAATACAAAGCGAAACTATCTCTACAGTTTCTTCGTTTTCGGGAGAAAGCAGAAATTAGACTTAATGTGAAGGGAAATTAATGAGCTACTAAATCTGGTACCAAAAAATGCAGAGGTTTGTGAAATAACTTGAACAATCAACTTAAACAAAGAGCTGAATTAGCGAAAGAATTTAATCACTACTTCATAGATCTATAGCTCTCATTCTCCGGAGGGAGTAAATGGGGTCCCGAGAAATTCTAGGAGCATATATATGAATCTCAGAACTTAGAGTGAAATAAATGACGTGTACAAATATCTTAAGAACAGCTTAACGTGTGATATTGACAATATTTAAATCAGGCCAGTAAAGTACGTTCTTGATATCATACTGACACAGACCATGCATATTTATAATCTAGCTCTCTCGACAGGTGTTTTTCCAAAGAAAATGCAAATAGCAAAAGTTATTACGATATTCAAGGGCAGAAAAAAAAAAAACTTATCAAATTACAGGCCGATATCCATACTGCCCGTGTTCTCTAAAGGTTTAGAAAAAATAATGTACGCTAGAATAATTGGGTTTGCCAACAAATACAACTTGATTAGCCCCACCCAATTCGGATTCAGAAAAGGCAGGTCTAGAGAACTTGCCCTTGTCATGCAAAAAGAAATGCTTCTAAAAGCCTTCCATGAAAAACGCCTGATAGCTGGTATATATATCGACTTGTAGAAGGTGTACAACTGTCTAAACCACTCAACACTAACTAAAAAACTTGAATTATATGGAATTAGAGGCACACCGCTCGCGCTTATAACATCCTACCTGCAACATAGAATGCAATGTGTTTGCGTTCAGGGAAATTTATCTCCGTGCAAAGCAGTTACCTCAGGTGTCCCCCAAGGGAGCATAGTTGGACCGCTTCTATTTAATTTCTATATAAATGACATTACACAAGGTAACCATGGTGAAGAGTATGTAACTTATGCAGATGATACAATATTTTTCCGCAGTCATCGTTATGAAACTCTTCAATGTAATATTAATGAAGCTCAACGCGATCTACACAAGTGGAGCATAATAAATTATCTTGAAATTACCATAGATAAAACAAAAGCTATTATCTTCACACCTCGGCAGTCCCGTGCAGCACCCACTTTGAATCTAATTTCAGGGAATTATCGTATAGGAATTTTTGACTCGGTAAAGTCACTTAGTGTAGTTTTCCAAAAGCATATGTCTTGGGACATCCACGTTAACCACGTTGCTACGCAGATTGCAAATGCATTTTATTTCATTTCATTTCATTTTATTTGGGCCCATTTACAAGCAAATGGAGTGGGCCAAGGTAAAAGCTGCTTATTGGCAGCTTGAGTGGTCCCTGACCCCCTTTAGATATTGGCAGACCGGTAGCAAAGAACACTTTCAGAAATGAAAAAAATAAAGAACAGTGGGTTACATCAATTAGAGTAATTACATTTCTTTTACTGAATACATGTGGTTTTACGGAACCATGGTGATTTAAATGGTAGTTTTTGCCAGACAGGTGAGCTAGACAGATGAGCCAGACAGATGCAGTAAGAATTCTGGCGAAATTGAAGTTCCACTTACCAGCAGCTTCATATTTATAACGCACTATTTTTTTTCACATTTAAATTGTTGCTGTCTAGTATGGGGCACAACCCGGTTACCGAACCTGAAGCAGCTGCTTATATGACAAAAGAAAGCACTTCGTCACGTTGCATGCATTGAAAAAACTGCGCACACAAAACCTCTATTTATAAAATACAATCTTGTAACTGCGCATAAATTGTACCCTTTAAATCTAGCCAGAAAATTATAAATACGATTCAGACGGACTTCTACGTACACTTTCAGAGTTGAGACTCCTCACAAGGTCTTATAATTCTCGCACTGATGATATCTGAAAAATACCCTTTACACGCCTTATGTTAAAAAAAACAAATGCTTCGTCGCACGCTTCCAAAGCTGTTAAACGAACTTCATCCATACGAAAGGAAATTAGAAAGTGGGAACCGTGCAATAGAGGCATTTTTTGTTGCGAAAGATTGATACATTTCTTTTGTGTGAAAGCTACACATTATGTATAATTTTATTCCAGATTTCCAAGTTATTTTTTTTGCAGTGTTACAATTGTATAAAACATCGATGAATTTATTGACATGAATGCCTTAGGGAATTATCATTGTTCAACGTGTACACACTTTTTTGTATTTCCACGCTCTCCCTGTATGCCGTGTAATTGGGGGCTCGAAGCTTTTCAAGTGGATAGATCCACCTTTTTTCGAGCCCTCGTCTTCCACAAAAGAACAGATTTGTGAATGGAATAAAATTTTTTGATTGATTGATTGGTTATTGTTATTTAAATATCCATTGAAATGCCTCTCCTTAGTTATTTGACAGGAAAATTTTGAGTATTACCGGAGAAAATGGAGGCCCGAACTTTCTCGTTTCGAATTTTGCACCAATAGCTAAGCGCTTGTATGCGTCATAAGTCCCGTCACGGATTTCATAAGGTCCTGCAACAATTTTTTTTTTATTTGGGCCGTTTTGGCGAAGGAAATGTTCTCAAAGCTTGCAAATCTGAACCTTTGGGTTCATTTGAAATGCAATTTAATCCTTTTAAACGGTTAGCTATAACCGAGAAAAGGCGCTGTCAAAATCCATGACCTCACGGCGAGCCACTGCACAAACTAGAGAGCGGTACCGCCACTAGTTATCTTGTTTCACGTCTTTTCTGGCTTACAAGACATCCTCACATGGCATCAGTGGCTATTTTGCTATCGCAAAAGCTTTATATACTAGCAACAAAGATTAACAATGTTTGTCGTTTAGTTTCCCTCTATTATTAAATAATAATAAGCATACTGCACTCACCGTCTGAGTCCACTTCAGTGTCGCTGCTTGTCCATCACGTGAAAGCGACTGGTGCGCGATAGCAGCCAAAAGAGGAAGTACTCACGTTTGAAGGAATCTTGTGTATAACACTGTTATGCCTGCGGCTGCGATAATATCGTATCGCCTCGCACCACAGGCGATGCGAGAGGTTCGCGGACAGTCGTACTTGACTGTGTCCTCTTGTCGATGCGGACTGAGTATTGCGCAAGACGCATATTACATTGAGATAAGGCGTCGGGTCGACTGCCTTGCAAGGCACAGGTAGTCCCGCGCTTATGCTTTCACTATCGTGGCTCGCTCCTCCCGGTTTTGCTTGTTATACGGACGCCCTCTTTTCGGCCACCCCTCCGCTCCCTTTCTCTCACATTTCCATTCGACAAAATAAGGCCGAGAAGTGTGCTTTTACACGACCTGGCGACGGATTTACAGCAAAGCTGATAGCTCCGCTTTTTTTTTTTTGTTTCTCGTTTGACGGAGAACTCGGACGATATCGCCTAGCTAGCTCGCTATCATGGTTGGCGGACGCTAATCGTCTAATTGCACCAACGCACTTGACTCTAGAAAAAACTCGCCAGCCGACATGGTAAATGAACGTTAAACATCTTAAAAAAGCACGAGTCAGCTTGTGTTGCGTGTGAGTTACGTGTGTGCGTGCATGCGCAAATACACGTGTACAACATTTTAGTATTGGTATGCTCGCCCAATAAATGGTCTTACCAGAGCTCGGCACAATCATCAGAACTACCGAACAATAGGTAGAAAACTCTGAGTTATTCTTCTTTTATGTTTTTTTTTAATGGCGATAGGTATTCCACGGATCACGAACGGATTGTTCACGTAGTGCGCTCCTCTGGTCAATCGGTCGGTCGATTGGTCGGTGTGTCATCACAAAGTGCCACTGGGTAGGAAAAACAATTGCTGGCTCTCCCGAAATCGAGAGTAGATGTAAGAATGAAATGGCAACCGGCAAATCAGATTGGCTGGAGATGATAGTAAGCACAATCTTAAAATGGGTGTAGTGCATGATCGCAACGGCATACCCCACCACACCACGCCGTACCACGCCATACTGTGCACTGGTCTATATGGGCGCAATAGACAGAACCTCATTGCAAGTTTCGCCTCGGTCGAATAGCCATCCGCGGTGCGCCGGACGCTACCGGCGCTACCTCACGGACCGCTGGCGTTGAAAGGAGCACAGGCGACTCCGTCTCAGTGCCAAAAAAAGAAAAAGAAAAACGCCGGTATTGGAAATGTCATGGAAATGTCACATAAAACTTCAGCGTACTAGAAGTTACAGCTTGAGTGATACCGTGAACAAACATTAGGAAGAACTCGGAAGCAATATTTTTTGTAAGTTGTTTGGGAGCAACTAGAGCATGTAATGCGGTCCTGTGCAAAGGGTGGGCGGACCTAGTTTTGTTCTCGCAACTCACCCGAACGTTCCCGAACGTTCTCGCTTGAGTGGTTGCTGACAACGGGAGCTAAAAGCATTTCATGCTTGAAAAATTTATGCGCATCCCACGCACTGGGGGAATCGATGTAAGCGAAGCTTTCGGTCCTGTTTGATTTGCGATAATTAGCGGTGATGTTGACGGCGAATGCTTAATTTCTTCAGCGGTCAGTCCAACACGAAAGTGGTAAGTTGATATTAAACGTTACCTCAACTGCAACACTGCTGTTTGTCTGCGTAGTGCACCTAGGGAGGTGTGTTTGCTTGAGGCATTGTTGTGCGCCATATTTCATAACCTCTGAGAGGGTTGAGCATTGTCACAGCCTAACATGGCACGTCGCATCGTGGCAGAATAATAAACTTTATTTGAATTATGGGGCTGTAGGTGTCAAAACCACGATCGGATTATGAGGCACGCCGAAGTGGTGCACTTGGGATTAATTTTGGCATCGTAGTGTTCTTTAACGTGTCCCTAAATCAAATAGCGCGCGCAAGTTTTATTTCGCCTCCGTCGAAATGCGGCTGTCGCGCTCAAGTTCGCGACCTCGAGCAACGCCGTAGCCGCAAAGCTATCGCGGCGGGCACAGAAGCGTTCATTTGACGTGCGACCGCTTCCGTTGTGTCGCCTAGGCCGTGCGGTGCGCTTTAAGTAATGCGGCTCTGCTTCTGCACGCCCTGCATAAGTTGTCTGCTTGACATAATTGCATGGTGTTTATTTTTCAGAAATAGCATAAACGAACCGTACCGTAGCTTGAACATACATTTACCCCGTTTCCCCGCAACCGCTGTCGTGTCTAGTGGCAGTGTTTTCTTGCCCTCTTACGTCACGTTTTCTTGTGCTTAGACATTGTTATTAGGCATACCCCGCGTAACATCGACACATAGCGATTTCCTGTACCTGCTTCATTTAAAACGAAGCCTTGCTAACATGCATGATGTCAAGTCAAGCTTATTGCAACTGCAAGAGTCATGTTGGAGTTACATGATAAGAGTATTACAGCAAAAGGTCCCAGAGTACCGATAAAACTTTCAGGGGGACCTCCTGTGATTACACAAATAGGGTTATTAGCAAAAACAGCAAAATCTACGGACATGTGAACAATTAGAATAATCAGGTAAGTTGATTCATTATCTATAACAAGAAAGTGCATACATAACTTAATGGTAATGATAAATATTGAAAAAAAAACAGGAAGAAGAATCAGAAGCGTCTGAACAATCAGAATAACAACAAATAATAAGAATAATCAACCCGACATGAGAGATGAAAGTCGTTTCGTTATCAATAAAATCAATACTTTATACAAAAAGAAAAGGTATTCAGGAAAATGAAACAAAAAATATTAAGAGTTAAATAGAAAATTCACATGATTCGGTTAATTCCTGAACGAAGTGTATTTGTTGCTGCGCGTGGAAAATGTATGAACGTTATGTGATGATTTTGTTTCGAAAGGTAATGCATTCCATATTGCTGTGCCGGTGTAGAGAGTTGTGCACTTGCCATAATTCGTCCTTGCGGTAGGCAAAAGAAGAAGAGCAACGCTTGGACCAAAAACCACCTTTTTTCATGCCATATTTGCATTTTCTATCCGGTAACGTTAAGAAGGTTGCAGAGACGTATGGGATTCAGGTCGGTTTTTTAGCCCCTTGCAAACTCGAGGAAGTATGCTCACTACTGGCTATTTACACACACACAAAAAAAGTATAGCTCGTGCAAGAAGAACCATCAGAACAAGTTCACTAAATGCATCTCTAATGTTACCTGCGAGATACATCTGTCGTGCGGCAGGTCCTACATAGGTCAAACTGCCCGCTGTTTCATTGAGGGTGCACGGGAACACGAGCGATCATGGGCAGTAATCCCTGCACCGGCAGGGCAGTAATCTTCCTTTGCACTGCGAGAGATGCGACAGCCAAATCTGTTTGCCGTATCTGGAACAGACTAAATTCCTTTCAAAGTGAAAATCCAAAACAGAAAGAGAAGTTATCGAGGCATTCCACATCGCAAAAAGGGGTGACAACTATTGTGTTAGCTCATTTTATTTATCGCTGTCAAGGAAGGAAATAGAATTTTTAGATGGCCATGTAGCGCACTTCTGCGCGTCACAATAGTCTGGTCACAAAAAACAACAGCGACATGCCCAGTACACTGACTGTGCGCCAGCACTGGAATCGGCAGAATCGGGCTCCCGCCTGATTGAGCGGGCTTGCCGCATCGCAGCGGACTTGCGGCGATTGTGGAGAAATAGCCACGTTAGAACACACACTCTGGCAGTGTGCTCAGTCATGCTCTATCATCGATAACAGCTCGGCCAGATGGGAGGCGGTTCTCCGACGCCCTCTTCTGGCTGACCAACTCTGGGCTGTCCAGCAGGCCGACGATGCGGCTGAGAGGCTTGGCTTTCCCATTCCCACGCGTGAGCGGCCCGCTTCGTGATGACTCACGATCTGCTGGACCTCAATAGAGATTTACCATACCATACCAGGCACCAACGTCCGTCTGGTATTTCTTCACCCACAAATTGGTGACTCCGGACTTCGCTCCGAGTGCCTACCGCTGGGTGCTTCTCTGGGCCTATCGCTGCAAGGAGCTCGAGCCCCGCTGTCTACGCAGTCGGCCTTCTATCCAGTCAGTCATGGCCTCGGATTCTCCCGATCAAGTACTGCCGTCAGCGCCACTACCCCGCGATCTCCGCTCTCAAGCTCCCGGAGTTCTGGTCGGCGAACTCGAAACTTTGGTTCCTTACCATCGGATCCTTGTTCCGTTGCCACCGCCTCAGTTCGCAGTTGACCACGTTAAACCACGTCGTTGGAGCGCTTCCGCCTATCACTGCTGCGATTGTTCGCGATTTTCTACGCTCCCCGCCCGTCGACCGCCTCTATGACCTTAAGACGACTCTTCTTGACACATTACCGTCCCCGAATGTCCGCTTCAGCCATCTGTACGCCGACATTGTTGGCCCCCTTCCTCCCCGCGAGAGCCATTGCTACCTGTTAACTTGCAGTGACAGGTTCACCAGATGGCCTGAAGCGATGCCCCTCCTGGAAATAACGGCGGAATTGATAGCTCGAGCACTCATAGCACTCAGAATTAGCCGTTACGGTGTCCCTTCCGCCATTACGACTGACCATGGTCACCAATTCGACTAAACATTGTTCGCCAATCTATCTCGGCTACTCCGCGTAAATCACATCAAGACTACCTCTTATCACCCGATATGCAACGGGATCATCAAACTTTTCACCGCCAACTGAAGGCTTCACTCATGGCTACGACTTTTCCTTCATCATCGATCGAGCGCCTTTCTTTCGTTATGCTTGGCCTCCTCAACGCTCTTCGCAGTGAGTCTTCCACCAGCACTGCCGAGCTTACGTCTGGCACCACTCTATGAGTCCCTGGCGAATTCTTCGACGAATCGCCCACCGTACGTGCCGACGTTTCCGACTACGCCAACCGTCTACGCAGTGCCAACCGTCTACGAGCCCGCGCAATCAGGCTCCCGCCTGATTGCGCGGGCTCGGCTAAAATATAATTTGTGGACACCGGGAATCAACGTTTGTCTGGTTTTTCTTCACCCACAGGTACATTAGGACTCTCCCTCACTCTTAATGCACACGTAGCCTTGCTATTTTTCGTCACTGCCTCGTGCACATTTTCATCGCGATTGTTCCTTGTTTTTCTATTTCGTAGAACCTTTTAAATTCCCTGCCTTCACGAAATAAAGCCAATCGGAAGTCTGTGCGCTGTGCGTGCGTCTATGTTTCGGTTCATATCCTGTCTTCCTCGCGCAGTTTAATATTTTGCTTAATCTATGTACCGACTAGCCCAACAACATGCCTTACTTCAATATAAGAAAAGATTCTTTGTCAGTGCAGCGTCTATACACCGGCATCCAACTCCAAAATAATTTGAACAAATGCGCCATCCAACCGCGTTTGTTCAATTCCGTGGTCATGGCCGAGACGAACTACTTTCAATATCGGCGTCTATAGGAAAATATATTGATGCGTGGAAGCGCAAAGGGTAAATGCAGTGCGCAGTTTCGTGGGTGAAGCTTGTACTTTGTTCTCAGCTTGTCACCCAGCATATAGGCCATACGAGGAGATCCGTTGTATTGTAGGGCCTTAGCGTATTCATCGACTATGCTCAGTATGTCTTTCTTTGACGACACGTTCACTTTCATATTTATAATATCATGATTACTCCGCTGGAAGCCATCTACAAAAATACATGGAAGGTATGTGCGTTCGTGCTTACACATTTTAAGGTGTCCTGGTCCTGAAAGCGTCATATTGAGCCTTAACAGGCCAATGGTTATCGCATGTCAGGATTCCCAAGGAAAAAAGAAATGGCGAGGCACTCGTGACGTTAAAGGGATCACGAATTCAAGCTTGAATACGCAGCCTCTCTGTTAAGGATACCTAGACGGGAGAGGTTCCTTTCCGGATTATCGGAGGTGCCAAATGTACGGCATCCAGATTCCGTTTTTCCAATTGCCGCCGCAGTGATAGCGTTACGGCAGCTGAAAAAAAAGCGTGTTATCCACTCTCTTACAATTAACGCAGACAAAACATTTAAATCCAACCTTTCTTGCACTGTACATAACACCGTTATATCGTTTACCTAACGATATTACCAACATCGACTTACGTTTTGGCATGCATTGGCCATCGAGATTACCGCCAAGTGACGCATTCTTTCTACTAGCACCACTGAAAGATTATTTATTTATTTATTTATTTATTTACTTATTTATTTATTTATTTATTTATTTATTTATTTATAAATAAATACGGCTCAAACACGTCAAATGTTTCGCCAAATGCGAAATTTGAGCACAGCTCTATACGTGTTTTCACCTGACGACGTATTCAGGCATTGCAATATTTACGTGTACACTGAATTTTCTATAACAACTATACGGGCAGTTGGAGCGAATTTTAATGTGGAAGCATTATATGCCCCATGAGGCTGAAAATCCGCCGTGATAAGGAGAATGGCCGACGGCTCAAAGACGCCAAAACATGTCACCAAATGCGAAATTCGAGCACAATTCTATATAAGTTTTCACGTCTCGATGTATTCAGGCATTGGGCCGCTGAAATCCTTCGTTATACAGGTCAGTTCACTGTAAAGGTCGCGCAGCGCACAGCTCACAAAAGAACAGGGACAGAGTTATTCGTTCGTTATACAGGTCGGTCCGTTCTGGTGGCCTTCGTCGTAGACATGCTGGACTGTAGTTGGCGTCGGCATGAGAGAAGCACTTGCGCGGTTTGAATTGTCGCGCTGCTGTGCCTGTGGCGTCAGGGGTTCGATCGAACCATATCAGAAACCTGAAGTATTCTCATCGTTGATTTTATATATGTTAGCCTAAAGAACACATTAGTGATCGAACTTTGGCGATTATGTCTCTGTGTTGTAGGTGCTGATACTTATGCACGATCCATTATCAGTTCGTCCAGATGAATGGAGGCAAATAACTCTTATGATCGTTGATTTTAGATGTTATACTAAAGAATATGCGGCAATTTCAAAGTAATTCACAAATATATCAGCAAGAATAAGTTTTTCAGAGCTCTTTAATAGATATACATGTAATACTTAGAAACTACCTTGAGCAAGAACGGAGGCTTTACAAGTAAGCTTATCTGAATCACTTGGCTAAAGAGCCGGCTCCCTTAGCAGTTCGGCGTATTGACACAATTCTGTGTTGTAGGTGCTGGTACTTCAGCACGACAGTTCGTCCAAGTGCATCGAGGCCAATGGCTAGGAAGAGGCTGAGAGCGTTATGTCTGTCTTACTTGCTAAGGTCCTCAATCATTCTTTTGCATATTTTACAATCCCATGAAACTCTATCCGTCTCTCATGTATCCATATGGTTCTCCGTGTTGTAGGTGCTGATACTTCAGCACGACAGTTCGTCCAAATGAATGGAGGCAAATGGCTACGAAGAGGCTGAGAGCGTTATCTCTGTCTTCTGCGTATTGCTCTTCAACCATACTCTTACACTTGCTAAGGTCCTCAATCATTCTTCTGCATATTTTACAATCCCATGAAACTCTATCGGTCTCCGTGTTGCAGGTGCTGATACTTCAGCACGACAGTTCGTCCAAATGAATGGAGGCGAGTGGCTACAAAGAGGCTGAGAGCGTTATCTTTGTCTTCTGCGTATTGCTCTTCTACCATCCTCTTACACTTGCTAAGGTCCTCAATCATTCTTCTGCATATTACTCCTCAACCATACTCTTACACTTGCTGAGGTCCTATATCATTTGTTGCAATTCATCCCCAGTGTTGCTGAACAGGACAATGTCATCTGCGAACCGAATGTTGTTGAGATATTGGCCGTTGATACTCATTCTTAAGCTTTCCCAGTCTAATAGTTTCAATACTTCTATGCATGCAGTCATGTCATGCATATCCTGATATAAATTAGTGAAACGATCAACCACGACGGTGTTGTGACCGCGACCGCACACCTACTTGCCCAAGCTAGCAGACAACTTGCGTCACTTGAACGGCATAAGAGGTACAGACCGACCGACAGACAGACAGACAGACACAGACAGACAGACAGACAGACAGACAGACAGACAGACAGACAGACAGACAGACAGACAGACAGACAGACAGACAGACAGACAGACAGACAGACAGACAGACAGACAGACAGACAGACAGACAGACAGACAGACAGACAGATTCAAAGTGTCTCAAGTAGGCAGAGGATGCTTCGCGTGAAAAAACTTGATTAAAGCAGTTATTTAAGGAAGCCAGAAGAGAATCTTCTCAAAAGAAAGTGCCTGTTGCATCAAGGTCTCCGCTCTAGAATCTCTTTCTATATAATATTTGGCCCACGCCAAGAGTTACAAATCATTCTCACGTACGAGCGACATTTGCATCATGTCAGGTATCTCCAGCGTTGCCTTGCTTAACGCGCTAAGCTGCAGCCGTGATTCAGGGCACAATAAAAGAAAAAAAGAAGCTCGACCTTGGTGCAGCACAGGCACGTATCCAAGGGGGGGGGGGGCTCAGCTCCGCCCCCCCCCCCCCCCGAAATTAAGCAGCACACCATCCCCCTCCCCGCCCACGCCACCAATCCTCACACACATTCCTAAAGCGCCGACAAATAAATCTATTCGGAGGTCAACATTTTGCTGCCGTTTACAGCGAAAGCTGAATATATGACTAACCTTCTGTGGTTTTTTCGGCGTAGTTTTGGCTCGGCATTTCACTACCTTCGGGATCGGCCTACGTATGGGGGGTGCTTAACGCCTGCTTCACCTTTGCCGCGGGTCGGCCTGGCATTGCACTACCGTCGGGATGGAACCACGTAGCGGAGCGCTCAACGCCTGCTTCACCCCCGCCGCGGGTGGGCCCGGTATTGCACTACCTTCGAGACCGGCCCACGTGTGGGGAGTGCTTAACGCCTGCTTCACCTCTGCCGGGGGTCGACCAGGCATTGCACTACCGTCGGGATGGACCCACGTAGCGGAGCGCTCAACGCCTGCTTCACCTCCGCTGCGGGTGGGCCCGGTATTGCACTACCTTCGGGATCGGCCCACATGTGGGGAGTGCTTAATGCCTACTTCACCTTTGCCACGTGTCGGCCCGGCATTGCACTACTTTCTTGCAGACCCGCGGCGGAGGTGAAGCACTTTGCTTTTGATTTGGGAGCTTTGACTGTCGTCAGCTCTCGCTGCCATTCCGTCTTCACGGAGTGGTATGGTTGTCAATTTTTTCACTCTTTTTTAATGTCGGTAGTTATCGGCATCTCCTGGGGTGTGAAGGCCAATTTTGCCATGGATTCGGTGCCCGCGCGATTAACTCGAGATGCGTTGAATTGTCACCATCTATTTCAATGGTCACGCGCATAGCTATTGCTTCGTTAGTTCAACCTTATTTGTTTAGACTGATGCAGGAACCAAGAGAGGGATTCTGTTCGTACTCAGCTGGTCTGTATGCTCGTGGAACGAGCTGTGGCCGGAGAAAACGCCAGTTGTGTTAACTTTTCCTTTTGCTTCATTATTTCCTTGAGTGACAGTTCGCCGGGACGCCGGCAGATCCTGGGAACCATATGCCTTCGTCTGTATACATATATACTGTAATTAACATACGATGTAATAATAATAATAAGCTGATTTGATTTGATTTGATATGGGTTAGATAAGGTAGGAAATAAAACAATGCGAAACAGAGTCCATAATCAGACTCTGGAATAACCGTTAAACCCATCAGCAATATGACTGGCACCCGTTACCTCGTCTGGCTTTCCCCTAATTGTACAGCACTTTTCGTGAAGAATTGGAAACTGGAAACAAGAGTCGCAAGGAGTTGAGAAATTATGATATCTTCTAAGGGAGAGAGCCAGGGCAACAGTCAAATAGGAAGAAACATCGAGAATTATCTTAACCGGTGTTTGTGAAAATATTTATGGATGAACATCCCTTTTTTAAAATATAGGAAGTAGAAGAAACGCAGCCGGAAGTGGAGAAAGACGCCGTGTGTTTTGAACGACGCTTCTGCATTGATCAGTTGTGGAGCCGCCTGACGTAGCCACTTCTCTGCTGTGCTAATGTGGGTGTTTTTCTAATCTTCCGCGGTGGGCGCAGTATGTCTAGAGCCACAGCGTGCTGTGCTCTACGTGCGTGTGCGGGATTGGTGACCACGCATCGTTGCACAGCTTCCAGAATAACAAGACGAGTCGGTTTTGGCACTTAAATTGGTAGAGCTGTAAACGAGGCCGAGATCCAGCAGAACCGTGATTGTTCCGCGCGCGCGCGGAACAATCACACACACACACGCCCACACACACACACACACACACACACACACACACACACACACACACACACACACACACACACACACACACACACACACACACACACACACACACACACACACACGCGCGCGCACACACACACACACACACACACACACACACACACACACACACACACACACACACACACACGCCCACACACACACACACACACACACACACACACACACACACACACACACACACACACACACACACACACACGCACGCACGCACGCACACACACACACACACACTAGAAATCTGTATTTTAGATTTTCGCTTGTTTACTTCTTCGCAGTGTTCTTCCTGCGCTTCTATCATGCGCGAGTATATTTTATGTGGTTCCTTGTTTGCCAAGTAAAGGAGAGGTGTACCTCACAGGCGTACCTTTGAGGTACACCTTATTTCATTTCTCTTTTGTGGGTTTACCCGTGTATATTGCGAATGGTGGGCATTACATTTGCACTAGTAAAAGTACCTCACACCCCTCCCCCCATTTTTTATTAAAATGAATATTAGGAGAGGTTGGCGCCTTTATGGTGGCACTGGCTATTCCTTGTCACTTGGCAAAGGAAAGAAATTTGCGTAAAAAGGGAGAACATCGACACAAAATATGACACTCAGTAGAACACTGGATGAATAAAAAATATACAGTCCAACAGTACATGAATCTCAAAGTTTTGTGCATGAGTTCATAACTCGTACGCATATATAGAGTCAGATATATTGAACAGCAAAAACACACAACACATGTAATACACTGCGAGTACAGAACAGAATTATACATATTGCGTAAGAGATGAGATCACCTCATCAACCAGTTATGAACCACGAACAACATTTATGTTACTCGTTTAGCGTATTCGGATCATCTGAAACTTAAAATTTTGCCAAAATGTTGGTGTCCTCTAAAAACTTTTTCAGAGTAAGAAGTGCTCTTTTCTGAAGGGCCGCAGTTGGCCATGGGCCAAGTATCTTTTTTAGAGTGAATGGTCTTCTGTCTAATATCAACAAGTTTGCTTGAAGTACCCTTCTTTGTGGATCGTATTTCGTGCACTCGAGGAGGAGATGATGCACATCCTCGTCTGGGTGGCCGCAAGGACACTGCGGACTAGAGACACGTTTTATCCTATACAAGAAGTGTTTCGTAAATGCAGACCAAGTACCAAGAAAGTACCTAGACGCAGGTGGTGTACCTTGTGCTTCAAATTTTCTGTTCTCTCTTAGATTTTCCGGCATTGATAAGTTTATAAATGGGTATATAAAGTATAACTCCGAGTTGTTACTTTGCTGGTAAAACCAGGTAGTTTTGCTGAGGAGACAAGAAATCTCTCTCAGGATCAGACGGACTTCACTACGCAATAGGGAAAAATTGGTTGTCTCGGCGTTATTGTGCGCCCGAGTCGCAGCTGCGTCCGCTGCAGTATTACCAGGAATATTGCAGTGCCCAGGTAACCACTGAAATGCAATTACGTGGTTCATTGCGCTTGCTTTTGTAAGTTCTTTGAGTGTCTCATGCAACAGCGAAATGTTCAAAGAATTTTTCTTATTGCTCTGTAGTAATGTGAGAGCGGCTTGCGAATCGCTAAAGATAACCCTATTTTTGCGAATGTTCTCTTGATGCTATGGAAAGAAAAGCACACAGGATTGCAAACAGTTCTGCCACGGTGGAAGATGTCTCTCGGGATAATTTAAATGTTCGCTCTTGCGCTAAATGTGGAATGACGAATGCTGAAGTCGAGGAATTTTTATGACACGAACCATCTGTATAAACGTGGATGTACTGGGGATATAAGGAGTAAATTTGGAAGAGTGCCAGTTGTTGTGCGGCTACTAAGAACATGTCTCTCTTAGATATAATCCGGTCAACCATTAATTCTATTTTAGGACACGTTAACATTCAGGGAGGGTAACTAACATCCCCTTCGCATAATTCAAATCTTGGTAATAATGCTTTATGTTCTCGAACAACATCGTGAATTTTGCTTTTGTTTCTTTCGGTAAGCGCGAGGTTTAATGGATGCTTCTCGTGTTGGGTTAAGATGCGATAAATATGTCGGCATGTTTCAACCGTTCGTATGACTGGAAATGATGGGTGACGAGCTTCAGCAATTACTAAAGAACTCGAGGTAGCCTGTGGAATTACAAGACACACTCATAGCCCCCTTGCTTGTAAACGTTGAAGACGTCCCTCAGAAGTTTGCGATAAACCATGGCGAATAGGCACCAAGTAAGCAGTTTATCGTTTTATGAGTGCGTTATGAACTTGTAGTAGTGAAGAGACTGATCCCCCCACGTTGTGCCAGCGAGTCGCCAAAGTACGTTTATCACTGCTTTTCAATTGCGCGAATGTGTGATGCCCATGTTAGCTGGCGGTCAAGAATAACTTCAAGAAATTTATGCTCTTTCACAAACATCAAAGTATGCCCATTAAGCGTAAGTTGGAAATTATTCAGCTGTCGTCTAGTGAAAGGAAGTACGGCTGTCTTTGCGTATGAAATACTCATGCCTCTTTCTTTTAAAAAAACGTGTCGATACTATCAAACCCTCTTGAAGCATTGTTTGAATGTCTTGTATATGAGATCCAGAGGCCCATATGCAGATTTCATCTGCTTACAGCGAATATTGCAGACCAGACGGTAGTGTTTGTGGCAAGGCTGTCATGACACAGTTGAATAAAAATGGACTAAGAACACTGCCCTGCGGAATGCCCTGCGGAATGCCCTGCGTGATGCTGTGATAATTACCCTCTCCTTCGATTGTTTCCATAAATATTTTTCTATCTTTCAAGAAATTTGATACCCATCGCAGTGTTCGACCGTGTAGGCCAAGCTCTAACATACCAGCAAGGACGTGCATGTGGCTTACAGTGTCGAATGCTCTTTGAATGTCTAAGAATACTGCTACTGTCATATTTCCACAAATTCATTATGTTCTACGCATGTTGCAATGTCTAATATTGCATCCATTGTACACCGATTTTGTCGAAAACCGGTAATGTAGTCGGAAAACACATTTCTGTGTTCACACGACCATTGCAGTCGATTGTCTATCATCTTCTCTATTAGTTTGGAAAAACAGCTTGTGAGACTGACGGGTCGGTAGGAGTCAAGACAAAGTCTAGTCTTTCCTGGTTTAGTACTGGAATTACCCGAGCTAATTTTCATGAATCTGGAAGTCTCTCTCTTAATTCAGATATCATTAAATATCTCCAAAAGAGCCATTCTTCCTACTGGACCTAGGTTCTTTAACATAACATGCGTAACACCATCTGGGCCTGTGGTTGTCGTTGTACAGTATGACGAAAGAGCACATTTCAATTCATTTAATCTAAATTCACAGTCAAGTTGAGGATGTTGAGACATAAAGCACGCACGAACCTTCTGTTCTGCTAGTGCTGTCGAACTTGTAACTTGTAGGCAAGTAAACGGAATTCCTGGTGTGGATATAAGTTGACAGAATTCGTCAGCAACAGATGTTTCCGGAGTGCTTCGAGCTAACGCAAGGGCTCGGAAGGGATGGCTCTGGGTAACTGGACCACTAAAAGATCTGACAACTGACCATATGCTGGGAACTGGAGTAAACGGAGACAACGACGCGCAGTACCCTTGCAATGTTTTTTATAGGAAGTCTATAGACAGTCTATAGACACTTGGCTATGAAGTCTACAGACTGCTATAGACATTTCTTTAGACCAGTCTATAGACCGTCTATAGACTTATGGCCATACACTTTTTATAGAGTAGTATATAAATAGTCTGACTCTATAGACTGTCTATATACTGTCTATAGACTGTCTATAGAATAATGAAAATTTATGTTTGTAGACAATTGCCTGCGGAATGTCTATGGACAAGTGTAGTTCTACATTTGTAGACAAGGCTTATAGTTCTAGATTTGTAGACTGAAGTCTATAGAATATCTATAGATTATCTATAGATTATTCCTATAGACCAGTCTACAGACAGTCTATAGACTAATGGCCATACACTTTTTATAGACTAGCCTATAAAAAGTCTGAGTCTATAGACTGTCTATAGAATAATGAAAATTCACGTTTGTAGACAAGTCCGCAGAATGTTTATAGACAAAAGTGTATAGAGGTTATACAGTTCTATATTTGTAGGCGAATGTCTACAGCATGTCTATAGACAAATGTCTATAGACTATCTATAGACATTTGTCTATAGACATTTTATAGACTTCAGTCTACAAAAGTAGAACTATATATACAGTTCTACTTTTGTAGACTGAGGTCTACAAAGAGGCTGAGGCAAATTAACTATTTTTATTGCACGATATGTTGGATGAATTTCTTAATATACATGTCTTATGCTATTATGGAAAGGCTAAGTATTTACACTACTTCTCCTTGGCAAGCATGGTCGCCAGGCTGGCCTTGACGTTTTTGTCATTAGTCCCAAAGGTGCTGAAGGTGTAAGCTGCAAATAAGTAGACGCAGCAATATGAGGCAAAAATAACAAGTGTGTATTCTGTGTATGTTCATTAAGCAGCTTAATATATTTGCTCAAGCCATTTAAGTCAACACTAGTGTGGTTAAGCTATGACTACTGGCTGCTTGTCAACACAAATCAGTACCATTAAACAATGTTTTATTTTATGGTATGGTGAACAATTAAATAGTCACAACTGCTGCTCGTGACAGCAACAGTGTGTTCCCTTTTATGACAAATTCATATATGATGCATTAATGTACTTATCGCCTATTATCTCCACATTTGTTGCTGAAGCGTTACCCAGTTGGACTGTCTGTACATTTATTGGGCTGGTAGTTAAATATGTCCGTGCAAAGGGATATGCTCAGAAGACGTGACTGGAGTATTCACACTATCATGCGAAAGATTGTAATCTATTTTGCTTAATACACATTTAAATGTCTTTCTCATACTCTTAAATGAATGGGTCATTGGCCATAACTTCAACAGAAGACAGATATATTGATTGTATTGATATGGTCACTTAGTTTCTTACAGGTAATGAGGCCTCTTGCGCATGCTAACAGGTTTCCTGGTTAGGTATACCACATGAGCACCCGAAATACCACGCGAGCACTTTGTGTCATGGCACGACAGATATGCACCTCCTAGGAAACAGAACTGACAGTATAGTTTCAAAGAATTCTATCCCAGTAAATTATTTAAGGTGCTCTCAAAGATGAAAAATTTTTGTAGGGTTTCGAGGTTCAGGACTTTTAGTTACCGCAAAAAAAAAAAAAAAAAAAACTAATTGAGTAAGAAACGCCATGTCAGTACGCTTGACTTTCATTCTTTGTTTCAATAAATGGGACCAATTTCCCTCAACTTTTTATGAGGTGAGACGTCTTCAAAATATATTTAACATAGATATTCTCCGGAAACGTTGTATGGCATATAACAAGGCAGCATACCTATGTAGTCATCTTAAAATTCCCCGATCTTTTGCTGTTTTCATGAAAATTTTCTGGCAGTCTATTACATCCGCACCTTAAGTGCAACAAAATAATATTGTGGTTTAATGCTTGCCAAGTACTGCCAGTCCATAATATTTAGATAAAACGAAGAACACGTCAGTCACTTGACATGCAGCATTCGATTCAACTGAATTGAATCCCTTGTTTAATAAACCTGACAAGGAATTGAGCAAGTTCGTAATTGATGTCCACACAAGTACAGCACGGAAGACAAGCACACAAATACACACACGTAAAGCAAATGCAACAATGTGAGGGAAAACTATTCAATGAGTTATTTTTACGGTTCAATAGTAGTTTTCTATACAATTTGCTCTCATCACTTATGCATTTGGTTAACTTTGTTTACCTCTGACTAAAGACTACATGGCAATATGAATCTGTACCATTATGATTTTTTCTTACGTTACAGTATGATGAGCAGTTAGACAAGCTTAATAATCGCCGGTGCCAGCAACGATACGTTTCAAGACAGGTTCATGTGACACACAGTGTACTTATAAAAACAAAAGAAATGCGAGAATCCCAAACGATTCCTATAGTAATAATTGCTGAAACAAAGATACCCGGCTGGACTGTGCACATTTTTCAGGTGTTAATGTAACATGCCCGTGCCGAACAAATATGCTCAGCGTACTGACTGCAGGTTTGAACAATCACGTCAAGAATTTCAATTTATTTCCGCTTAAAACAGTCTGCAATGTCTGTTTTCTCATACTTCGAGATGGATACATTTGCCACAATTTCAGTAGAATGCACATGAATGGGGGCGTATTGATAACGTTACTTATCAACTAAAACATGTTACGATCTTTAAGTGTGTTGATAAGAGTAGAACAAGTGTAATGTCCACTAAATTATTTGAATGATCTGTGCGTTATCTGCTAAGAAAAGGCCACCAAATGGATAATATGGCCCTTTTTTTGTACATCGCATATAATATACAGTCTGTCCAAGACGACGGCACTGAATACAACAGTAATGAAAACCGGAACACTCATTACGCACGACGAGGGCGTTATACCATGCACGATTGGCACAATGCGAATCTGTGCCAGCAGCTGCCTAGTGATTAACAGCACGTAAACTGCAGAACGCCGAAAGATCGAAATTTGCTTAACGCTTTTCAAATAACCCGAAAGATAACCTCTGCTGCTGACCTGTTTATAAAATAGACAAAAAAGATCTTCCAACTACTGTCAAACGCAATGCCTTCAGTTTGAAACGTGTAAAGGTGCTTCCCGGAGCGACTAATTTATTGTTCTCTAAGTTTTTCGCCTAAGTTTCGAAGCTGCGAGTGACTGAGCTTATCGCAGGTTTCATGCTCCAAAAGCGTTTGTGGTTGCACATATTTAGATTGGGTGAATCTAGATATTTCTTCAAGTCTCGTATTTTGCTTGCGGTAACTTCCCAAAATTATTTAGATTGGTTGCCAGGAACCATAACAATACTGCTACTTCTAAACTATACGAAAACGGCAGCGCACACACATGCGGATGCATGCCCCGCAAACATGGCCTTTCATCCGAGTACGCTAGCAGTTATTCAACTATACGTCTCTGTTTGAAAATTCTTCATGCAAAAATAACTCTGAGATATATACGTAAAGCGTGTCACGAGAATTTTACTGCACATGCGACGCAGCATTCATCGCGGCCGGATCGAGCACCACGAAATGAGATCTACCACACTGGCTGCTCAACACACCCGATCCGCTTAGTGGCAGCTCAATAACAAGTTAAAACATGGTGTACTTCCTTTGTTACGCACATCAACTATGACGCTAAAATCAACAAGCGTGAGCGATCGCTTGCCGTAAAACATTCCGTATAGTAGAAGTGAGAACAAGAGCGCGTTATCAAATCATGTCAACGACAAACCGATACTATGCCCCAGTCGCCTGCGCTACATGCAGCCGGTTCGCGCTACGAAATGCGCTTACCTAATCATCAGCTATTGACGCAAAACATCTTTGCTGAAGGTTACCGTTCAGTGTAGTTGACGTGTGATGCCACAAAGAAGAGGCGCATACACAGACACCAACGTTCAGGCAGACACCGCACACCGCTACAAGCGTTTACGTGCCTGGCGCATCCATTGAGAATTCAAATTGACGCGGACAGATGGCGCTCATTGCGCAGGCGCAGGAGCTCCGCGCGCCAGGGCGTGTGCGCTCCGCGAAGTCTGTGTGCCTTTTTCCTCTTTTTTTTCTCTTTCTCTCTCTCTCAGTGCTCCATACGTGCCGGAACGGTTTCCTTTCATTTCCATTTTTCACCCTTTTTTCATGAACGAAGGAAACGCGCTGGCAGGTTGTATTACGAATGTTGTGGGCTATCGTATGAGACTGGAACGCACACATGGATGAATGCGCTGTTTGTAAAAGCCGTAACAGGGCCCTTCAGGCGCTTGCATTATCGCCAGCGACGATGAGTAATACGGCGCATTTGTAGCATATCGTCCAGCGCACCGCCAATGTGATGCCCGCACTATGTTAGTGCAAATTTTCCGTTCCGATGATAGGTCAAAGCAATCAGTACAGCAATGAGGTACTCATATGCGTGGCCGCGCAGGCATACCTACTGCGAAATACTGGGTGGGCTCAGATAATTTGGCCATATTTTAAGTGAATGAGACACTTTGATGAGCTTATAGTACAGGATATCAGTCAAAGGAAAACCGCCCGATGTTACTGATGCTGCCGAGATATGAAGACAATGTGAAAAGTGTCTGAGGCTCGGATGACACACAACGCGCACACCACATGCGCGACATCGGTTCATCGCACACTCACAAAGTCCGCGTTGTCAGCTACAAACATTACGAGTCTCTGTGCTGTTAGCTTGATGCCTGTTTGGAATCCACTTGTGGCTAAAGTTGGCGTTCATAACATCTATTATCACAATTGGATCGGTGTTTTGCTTTCTTTATTCTACTGCCGCAAAAGTCATGCTATGACAACTGTGAAGACTGTCTTGGGATTGCCGATAGCGACTACGTAGATCATATCATGTGGTCAACGGATGCGGAGGTATACAGTTTGTGTATACTAAAGTCTTCAAATTGGCTCTGCAGCAATCTCAGCAGTATTTAACTTCAGTGCCTTATATCAAACGATCAAACGCAGCTCGTTATTATCCACCGGTACCTGCACTTGGTTACAGCGTACAGCCCAGATTAATGATTTTTGTCTATTGTCTCTCTATAGACGGCATGTAAACCTGAAGCAATAAGACTTTTACAGTATCGGCTGTTTTCTACTTTATCGCACGCCTTACCACAATCGGTATACGGGGTGCTCGCACAAGTTAACATGACCTTTGCTGACGTCTCACCCTATGGTCTTCACCGGCGGGGATATAGGAAACCATGGAAAATAAGTCGAATTGCAAAGAAGTATACCGGGTGTATCACTTAATTTGAGCCCGATTTTAACACATGCAAATGCTACGTAGCTGGCGAGAACCAAGGTAATGTTGTTTGTCATCGCTTGAAGATGCTCAGATTATTTGTTCGCATTCCACTGATTACATAATTAGCGTTAATTTATTTCTCAATTATATTAATTAGATGAAAATTCTCAATGATAAAATTGTAGAGCAACAGTAGAAACTCCCGATACAGCTCTCTGATGCTCAACACGTGCTCCATAGAAGTGTTTTTCCGAGCGTGAAGAAGCACGCGATTACACGCAATGCGACTGGAGCGGCCGGTTGCGCAGCAATACATACATGTATATATATATATATATATATATATATATATATGTGTGTGTGTGTGTGTGTGTGTGTGTGTGTGTGAAGAACTACGTAAAGTGGGAATAGCCAAGAAGAAATATACACCTTATCGACTCTCATCTATAGACAGTCTAAAGACGAAGAATGAACAACAATAAATAGTGACTGTAAGGACTTTTGTCTATAGGTAGTCTATAGAGGGGAAGTAGACAAAGAAGAAACAAACACCTTATCGACTTTTTTCTATAGACCTTCTATAGACTGCAAATAGACAAAAAGAAATAGAAACCTTATCGACTTTCGTCTATAAGAAGTCTATAGACAAATAATATAGACAAAAATAAATGGAGGCTGCATCAACTTTCCTCTATAGGTAGTCGATATAGGGGAAGTAGACAAAAAGAAACGAACACCTTATCGACTTTTTATATAGACCGTCTATAGACTGCGAATAGACAAAAAGAAATAGAAACTTTATCGACTTCCGTCTATAGACAGTCTATAGACTTTGTATCAACAAAAGTCCAAATCTATAGAAAGGCAAGGTGGTCTATAAAAAACTCTATAGACTTTCAATAGACAGCCTAAAGTCATTTTTGTAAGGATACTCTCGCCATCACCTCGTTCCTAATTTTTGTAAGCGTCTGCGCGAAGTTGACTGAACTTACTGTGCCATCTTGTAGTCATCTAGCTTTCCACTGCGGTGGTAAGCCCATTCTGCGCGCCTTCTAATTGCTCTTAGACATTCATATTCCCCGTCGACTGCCGCGTATTCATTTGGAACAATGACTTGCTTTGTGCAGATCTTGTAAGACTCACACAATATATTTGCAAAACTTTTAAAGTTTGGATTTTCGGCCAATGAGTTACATAAATCCTGACGTAAACTTTGCCAATTAGTATATTTTGAGTAGCGGCAGGTACCTTCACTCCGTTTGAGACGATGTTTTATCAGGATCGGAAAATGATCACTACCGTGCGTTTGTGTCTGTTGACCATTCAACGCCATCAAGAAGGTCTTGTGAGCAGAGCCTAACATCTACAGAGCTTGAGTAACGAAACCCTCGCAAGAACTTTGGAGAGCTGTGATTTAACACGATCAGATTATTTTTTTTCTGCGGCGGACTCTATGATGCTTCCACGGGAATCGTTATATTCACTGCCCCAAATGACGTAATGTGCGTTGAAGTCCCCACATACCAGCACATGTGAGTTTGCGATACCAAACACATTCACCAAGCTGTCTACTGATATTTTGCTAGAACACTGTAGATAAACACTGATCACTGTGACGCTTGTATTTATAAAAGATATCTTGCATGCTAAGAACTCCGGTATACTTAAGTCACTTGACTGTATTAAATAGGACGGCATGTCTTTCCTCACGCATAACATCGCTCTGCTACACTCAGCAATGCGCGATGATTTATATATAACAGTTTGAAAGACGAAAGTCATCTCGTATGCCTGCCTCCTGTATACATAAGACAGGAAAGTAATGTTGGCTAGTAGTTTGCGAAAATCAACTGACTTATTTCGTAGGCTATCAGCATTCCAGTGAAATACGAAAACATTGTTGTAACGATTATTCATTGTAAGCCTGCCGTGGAGCTGTTGGTGGTTGTGGAAGCACCAACGATTGCATAGAAAGCAGTGCTTTTACCTCTGGTAGGTTGTTTGCTTGTGGAATGGCACTGAGAATTGCACGCAGAGCTGTGAATAGCATGGGCAGGATCATTTGTGCTACGGATAAAGACGCGTAATCACCAAACGACGCTGAAGCTCCATGCGTGCTCGAAGCAGGTCGCTGAAGAGTTGACTGAGATGGTCGCTGGGATGACTGGTGTGGTTGAGGCGAATGCAGAGGTAGTCGCTCAGATGTTAGATGAGGTTGCTGTGTCAGTGGCTGAGGGCGTTGCTGAGAGAGAGAGAGAGAAAGAGAGAGGCAGCTTTATTTATCCCATCTTAAAGGGAGAGGGGCTGAGAAGGTCGGCGAATTTCACTCGAAGCCTGGGCAAAATGGGTTGTATTCTCTGAAGGTGGATCGTGTCGCTCGCTGCCAGAACGTTTTCGATCTGAGTGCTTTAGAGCTGCAGAATAGCTCATATTGACCCCTTGCTCTTTTTCTTTGTTGGTAGTTGGAGGCGCGCATCTTACAGCATCAAGGTTGGGTGGGGGCTCATTAACCCCCTCATTTGCATAGAAAGGTTACTTTGGGTTGCCCCCCTGAAAAAATGTCCTGGGTACGTGCCTGGTGCAACATATATGGTGCTATTGCGCAGGCGCAAACTGAGTTGCGATGTCGCATGCACTTGTGCGCTCATTTTCATGCTGGTCTATTCGAATCTCTCCGTTGAGCAAAGGCGTCCTCGTTGTCGAAGTAAGGCGGTTGTATGTACAGATCATTTCCGGCTTGGAAGGCATTGTGAAAAGAAAACAATAAGCTTTCAACAGCAATCTGTGAGAGACAGATGCCACTGTGTTGCTGTTTAAAAAAAGAACGTAAACTTTATTTCCAAATCAAACGATTCGAGTCCGGCGTCTTTTTAGTGGACCTTGCCTCGAAGCGGCTTTGTCAGCTCGCTATACAGCCCAGAGTTGTGCTGTCAGGTTCGAGCTGAGCATTGGGGTCCTACAGCGCGAGCGGAGGCTGGCGTTGGAAGAGACGGAGGGATCGGCACTGTCCGAATTGTCTATTAAGTCCCGACACTCCCATAACATGGGACTAAGCGTGTCAACCTCGCCACACGATCTGCATCTGTTTGCAGTGTACATGCATGGATATATGGTATGCACGAGTCATGGAATTTCTGTAAGAATCCTTTTGTAATTGCCTGCAGCGTACCGCTTGTCCGGTCTAACCTTGCGTGAGGGGATAGGTATACGCGTCTCTGTAACTGGTAGTGTATCGTGATGTCGTGGGACCTGGTCATGCGATCCTCCCACGCCCAGACGTTTGCAGTACACCGCGGGAGCTCTTCTTCCTCCGATGATGCTCGGTGAGTGAGGCCACGAGCAATGCGGCGAGCCGCTTTGTTGGGGGTGTTTCTTCCGATGTGTGCCGGGATCCATAGCAAGTGTCTTCGGTTATCGAAGTCGTCTCCCTGGTGCATGGGATGTCGCTGGAGTATGTGGTATGCCTCTTGCGAGATGCGCGCCCGTCCGAAAAATTGCGAATTGACGTTTGCGAGAGAGAGAGAGAGAGAGAGAAAGCAAGGGTAGGAAAGGCAGGGAGGTCAACCAGAACAGCATCCGGTTTGCTACCCTACACTGTGGGTGGGGGAAAGGGGAATAGAAAGAGGAAGAAAGGGAGAGAGTAAGTACTGAGTACGTGTGGGAGGGACAGCGTACACAAGGACACTATAAGCGGTCTCTTAAGCCCGTGCACTTCAAGTACCGCACTAGTGCACGAATCGCTTTTCGAGCCAGTGCCGGTTGCGACCACGGTCCGAGTATCTTTGACTCGGTGAACGGTCTCGAGTCTAGTCTGCGTAAAGTTGCCCGCAGAGAGAGGCGTTGGACATCGTAGCGAGGGCAGGTACAGAATAGGTGCTCGATGGTCTCCTCGCACCCATACGAGTCGCACATCGGGCTCTCGGCCATTTCCATACGGTAGGAGTATGCGTTCGTGAACGCCACTCCCAACCACAAGCGACACAACAAGATTGCTTCGCCGCGGGAAAGGCTAGATGGCAGTTGTAGCCGTAGCGTGGGGTCCAGTTTACGTAATCTGCAGTTGAAGCCACTTGAAATCCAGAGATCTTGGGACTTCTTGCGCGCAAGTAGGCGAAGTTTCCTGGCAGCGTCCGACCTCGCCAAAGGTATTGAACGCGTCTGGGTATCTTCGTGGGCACACCGGGCAGCCTTGTCAGCTAGGTTGTTGCCGACGATGCCACAGTGAGCAGGAATCCACTGAAATATAATGTGGTGTGCTCTTTTCAGAGCAAGGTGGTGCAGTTCCCTGATTTCAGATGTCATTTGCTCGTAAGTTCTGTGACGTAATGCGGACTTGATGCTATGAAGGGCTGCCTTAGAGTCACAAAATACGACCCATTTTTCTGTTGGCTCTTCGGTGATGTACATCATAGAGACATGGAGAGCTGCAAGTTCTGCCGATGTAGATGTAGTCGTGTGCGACAATTTAAATTTAACTGTAACGTTCTTGGCTGGAACGACGAATGCGGCAGTTGAGCTGGTAGGTGAGGTCGAACCATCGGTATATATATGTATGCGGTCATGATACGTCTGGTGCAGTAATAGGAGTGTAAGTTGCTTCAGAGCCCGCGATGGATGATTGGACTTTTTTGTAATTCCAGGAATAGCAAAATTCACTTGAGACTGTCGCAGGCACCACAGGGGGGAGGAAGGCTTCGCCGCCGGTGTGAAAGATGCTGGTATGTACTCTTGATGAGCGTTAATCCCTCGCGAATAGGTCGCTTGAGGTCTCTCGGCTGGTAGGGAGGCCAAATGGTGGTCGGGGATCCTTGACAGATGGCGAATGTGCGCTCTGAGAGAGTCGACAGCTACATGTGTCTGGATTGTATGGTCTCCTGCGATGGCAATTGTTGCTGCTGTTGACGTGCACCGAGGCAGCCCCAAACACGTGCGTAGGGCTTGACCTTGTATGCTCCCCAAGGCGCGAAAGTTCGTCTTGCATGCATTTGACAATACTGGTAGGCTGTAACGTAGGAGTCCGAGAAACAAAACCCTGTACAGCTGCAACATAGAATGGACTGGTGTACCCCAGTTTTTCCCGCATAGAAATTCGAAGACCTGAGCAATGGCGACTAGCTTCTTCTTCAGATAGACGCAGTGAGGGCTCCACGAGAGGTTGCCGTCAATGATGACGCCCAGAAAGCGATGCGTCTTAACATAGAGAACAGCTTGACCATTGATGGTAACAGGATATGATGACATTTGTTTCCGCGTAAAACCAAGTAATGCGCACTTTTCAGTACACACACTGAGGCCTTCTTCTCGGAGATAAGAAGCCGTCATGGTTGCCGCCCGCTGAAGCCTGGCTCTTAGCTGAGGGCGAGTCACCGCAGAGGCCCAGATGCAAATGTCGTCAGCGTATATTGAGACATGTACTGTCTGCGGTAGGTAATCCGCTAGTCCTACCAGGACGAGGTTGAACAAAATAGGGCTCAACACTCCACCCTGCGGCACACCACGGCAGATGTAATGGTCTGAAGTTGGGCCGTCTTCGATCTGTAAGAAAAAACGCCTTTCAGTCAAATAGTCCCGAATCCATTGATACAACCGGCCACCAACTCCAACAGCCTCAAGTGAGTTTAGTATGGCCTCATTGGCGACGTTGTCGTATGCTCCTTTTATATCCAGAAAAAGTGCCGCAGACAGGCGCTTGAGGCTTTTTTGATTTTGGACCCATGTTACGATGTCAATGACGTTGTCGATGGACGTGCGACCTCGACGAAAGCCTGCCATGGCGTTCGGATAGATGTTGAATCGTTCTAGGTACCATTCCAATCGGGCAAGAATCATTCTTTCCATCACTTTGCCGACGCAGCTCGAAAGCGCAATCGGACGATATGATGAGATCTCAAGCGGTGACTTTCCAGGTTTCAGAATGTGGATCAAGCGGCTCGATTTCCATTGTTTAGGAACGGCGCCGTTCTGCCAAGACTCATTGTAGTAGTTGAGAAGCTCATCACGTGCGTCATGTCCAAGGTGGCATAGGGCAGCATACGTGATGTCATCAGGTCCTGGTGACGAAGAACGCCTGCAGGTCGCCAACGCATCATCGAGCTCTTCGAGTGAAAATAGCACGTTCATTTCTGGTACACGTGCCTCAGGGATGTCAATCGGTGCTGCGTCAGTAATGATGGCCACGGACCCAGCAACCCGTGCACAGAACTCTTCAGCCACCTGAAGTTCCGAGCGGAGTTGGTAGAGGGCCAGAGCAGCGAAGGGCTTCCTTTGATGCGGAGATGAGCGAAGACCCCTAACCGTTCTCCATATGTGCGAGAGCGATTTTCGGGGATCAAGCGACTGACAGAATGTTTTCCATCGCTTATCTTCCAATTTATCCATGCGACGCTGGACTTTCTTTTGTATGCGTCGTGAAGCCCTCAGATCCAAGACGGACTTCGTGCGCCGATACCTCCTCTCCGCCTGTTGGCGTGCCGCACGCAGCCTCTCCAGTTTTATGTCCAAGTCTGTTCGCCTTGCTGACTTTGTAAGCGAGCAGATGGATGTTTTCAATGCCTCTGCGATTGCTTCTTCGATAGTGTGTGAGAGGCCTTCCCGACATGTGTCATCCATATCCTTCTTAAATTTTGTCCAGTCAACCGTACGCAACACAGTAGAGGAGCGTTGCTCAACTCCTCTAATCTTTATGTATGTTGGAATATGGTCGCTTCCATGTGTTTCTATGTCTGTAAACCATTGGACGCTCGAGGCAAAGCGCCGTGACACCAAAGTCAAGTCCAAGCAGCTACTGTAGGTCGTGCCTCGCAGAAATGTAGGGCTGCCGTCATTCACACAGCACAAATCATGGTCGGCAGCAAAGGAGGCAAGGCTCCTGCCTTTGGAGTCAATTTTAGTGCTTCCCCATAGCTGGTGATGCGCGTTGAAGTCACCTGTGATAACCCAGGGGCCATTGTTCATTAGTAATATTTTCTTAAGTCGTTCGCCGTCAAAGTGACCCGCTGGGGATATGTAGGCTCCAATTAGTGTAAACGACACATTCTTCTTTTGGACATTTAGGCAGACATATTGGTTGTTGTCATGAGGCTCTATCGCGTTAGCGACATATGTTAAGTCCGTGCGGATGTAGATGATCACTTTCGTGCTCGCACCGCAAGTGGACGAGACGAAAGATTCATAACCGGACAGTCTGAGTGGAGTTGATGTATTTGGTTCGCAAATGACCGCAAATGCCGTTTGCGAATCGCTAATCAAGTATGTGGCCTTGGTTTGTGTGAGGGCCGGCGCTATATGGCTGCTTCCTCTGCCGATTTGGCATGTGCCGCGTTCACGGTGACGCTCGCGATGCGGTTGCCTCGGTGGCTGGTAACTGCCGCCACGAAGCTCTTCCTGTCTCAGGCAGTTTTATTTTAGCCTTTGTGACGCCGACAATTCAGTCGATATGCACCAAGAAGGAAACAACAGCGTTTCCCCACCCTCGCTGTAACGCAAGTGAGTGAGTGAGTGAGTGAGTGAGTGAGTGAGTGAGTGAGTGAGTGAGTGAGTGAGTGAGTGAGTGAGTGAGTGAGTGAGTGAGTGAGTGAGTGAGTGAGTGAGTGAGTGAGTGAGTGAGTGAGTGAGTGAGTGAGTGAGTGAGTGAGTGAGTGAGTATACTCGTCGAGAGCAATATGATAAATAATCGCAGCTTAAACAAGGCACGGTTCATTGGACGCCGATAAGCCGTATGCGTTAACAAGAGTACATCGTTTGCTGTTATAAACACATGCGCCTTAGATTATCATTATTTTACATTTCCGTGCTCTGTGTAATTTCGCTCGTGCAAAACGTAAAAGAAAGATTACCCTATGCTTGCAATTGCGATCATGTGAAGCATCTTGAGAGGCAATGCCGAAGTGTATGCCCAACGCAAAAAAAAAAAGACTATAATTTAGCACCTTGTAGAATCGACAAAAAATGACCGTAAGTTGTTGACACACACACACACGCACGCACGCACGCACACACACACACAAAAAAAAACAATAAAATATAGATCGGAATCTGAAGTGCATAGAGTATGAAAACAACAGAAGAAAAGAAATTTATAAAATACAGAAACTCACTGTTCCTATTCCTTCCCTTTGTGGACTAATGTAATAGCATTTAATTTATGAGATCCTGTCATATGCCGATTGTCTATACACATCCACATCACTTCTTTCCTAACCTCATGGTTATTTGGGATTTATTATGATACTATAATCTACTGCTGCTGTTTGTATGCGAGTCTACAGCGTCACTTATGGTGAACCAAGACGCAGCGGCATAACGATTTGTTTTGTTGCACTCTAACGTGATACTTATAGGTATACCGCAGCTGTCGCTATGTAACTTATGATACAGTAGATATTACTACAAAACTCACAACACACGGGTCATACCTACTGCAATACAAAAATGCACATGCACATACGTACAGCCGTGTAAACCACAGCGAACGCATCACTACAAACACGGTACAGAGCAAACAAGACAAGAGATTTGAAGATGTAGGCTTTAAATGATCAAGAGTGGACGAACGAGAAATGTCGCTGGAGCGAACGTTTCGACACGGTGAGTTATTTTCGTCAAGGTAGCCAGAGAAGTATGGTTTGAAAGCATTGCGCAATCCAGTGCGCTATACATATAGTTCTAATTATACTGACTCTATACCGTGCGCCCCACGCTACCCTGCTCCGTTGCCCTCACACCAATAGTTACTCCACTCCTCCAGATCGGCAAAGGCCAAGCTGGGACCTAGAACCCATGTTAATTGATTCATCCTTGTCCTTGCTAGCGATGCTTTTGTCAATTATAATTTGTACACTGATACTACCGAATTAAAACTCTTGCTCGAATATGTATCGCGCAGCGGCATCAGGATCGGCCAGCCCAAGCTGTTATACACTGACTCCGGGATCCGCCCACGTTTAACATTCGGCTGCAGCGCTACGGCCCAGTTTTGAATTTTGTAATTAGTCACAGAAAAAGCCAGAAAACAGCATGGAACCCATATGAATGTCTGAGTAGTTGAGCGAACATTCCCGTTACCCTGCCTCCCCCCCCCCCCCCCCCCCAAGAAAAAAATAAGAAAGCAGAACGAGAACAGGAAGACGAAACGGTGCTTCGAAGGTGTTCTACCACATATTTTCTTTAATTAGAAAGTCATTGACGAGACAGGTAAAAATGTTTATGATTTTCACAAAATGAACGCCAGACCAGAATAGCGTAAGTAATGGTAATATCCGGTGTGCGGCAGCACAGTCTACAGGCGACTTCGTCTCCCTGTTTGGCGGAGTTTGATCCCCCAGAGCCTAAACAGGGGCTGCAAGTACGGGGAAAATATTCGTGCGTGGCGGGACAGAAAATTCGCGCGGCATCATTTGTTTTCGAAATAAAGCCGCCCCCATAAAGACCCAGACAAACGGGGTTCCGAACTAACGGTAACATTCCTATGTGCTCATAATGGCAAAGCCTTTAGCGCAATTAAAAAAAAGACAGGGACGTGACAGAGACACAGGTGGTGGATAGCGGTGGATTGCGAAAACAGCTGACACGCAACAAAGGACAAGGAACTAAAAAAAAAGGACACGTGAGTCCTTTTTCCCCGACATTCCCCCCCCCTTTTTTTTCCCCGCCGCTTTCTTTTTTGTACCTGTTTGTCTGCGTCAGCTGTAGCGTTTCTGAAAGGAACTCTTTCTAATGCACACTTGGGTAGATAGTGCAACCCAAGGAACTTGGTAGATAGTGGAAGCGAGCAAATACAATAAAATAAAATAATTCGCTTTCATTTGCAAAGTTCTAGCATCGCTGGAAAGTGAAACTTGTGAGCTCGAGCTCCTGGCTGCGTCCACGTTGTAGGTCGGGGCTCCTGGTGCAGACGGCAGCGCCCCCTACAGCAAAAAAAAAAAAAAAAGAATTTCGAATCGATTCGAAGGGGAGAGAAGGATTGGTAGGATGCTCGCGCCCGCTCTCTGGCTCGTCGCCAGCGCGGCCTGCTCGTTGGAAAAACAGGAGCGATCGCTTTCCCTGTGGTTCCCACAGTTTCATAGCGGATGACTCGATTCTCCGCACATAAACCTGCGCACATGGCGTCAGGATGAAAACTCATCGGTGTAAATTCTAGAAAAGTTTACGCCCTTTGGGTTGTATTTTGTCCCCAAACAATAACCGTCATATGTCTTGCCCACATTTCCTTTCTTTAACGCTGCGAGCCCGGTACTTCCTAGTCACGGACGGCTGGCGCGTTATCAGCTTGACACAGTATTTTCGACCGGAAAGTAGCGAGCGCCGAGTTTTCAAGAGAGGAAACGCAAGCAAGGCAGATGACGATTATTGTTTGGGGACAAGACAAGTCCGAAAGGGTGCACACTTTTTTACAGTGTACACTCTAAAACAAAATCACACCCTTTGGGTCGTATATTGCCGCTCAACAATAAACGTCATCTGTCTTGTGCATACTTCCTTTCTTTAACGCTGCGAGCCCGGTACTTCCCAGTAACGAACGGCATGCGCGTTATCAGCATGACGTAGCATTTCCGACAGGAAAGTAGCGGGTGCGGCGTTTTCAAGAAGGGAAACGCAAGCAAGGCAGATGACGATTATCGTTGTGTGGCAGATATACACCCCAAAGTGTGTACCTTTGTCGAAGAGTGTAGGGTGACGACTGTGTACGTTTGATAATCCTGAAGATCACTCCCCACGCAAGCTTTGTCAATTCTCTTTTGTGTCTGACAGAAATGCATTGGCAGACATAAGTCTGGGTTAATGTAACAAATATGTTCCTATAACTATTTTCGCGCTTCGTCAGTGGGTCCAAGTGACACTGCTCGTAGGTTATCATCACGATCGACCGATCGTGGACTCGACAAGAGAGGAATAGAATGGCGCGAAAGGAATGCTTACAATATACCGGCTCCGCTCTCTCGATTTCGTGCGGCGCCTGCGTGGTCGATAAATGTGTGGGAGACGCCGACGGTTCTTGATTGACATCGGCATGCGCATATTTGTACTTGTCTTTGTCTTTGCTAGTCGATTTGCTTGCGGTCCATATTTGCGTATACTTGCGGAGGCGCACCCTTTGTGCTAGTCGCTTCGACTTAGGCCACGTCTAGGCATGTGCAAGTGCTAAATACAACATCGCCAAGGCTAGCACAGAAATATCACCAGGGAACGCAGCTGCCTTAAGCAGAATGCGACCATGCGAAGAATTTTTTTTTTCGTGTGTTCTTTTCTCCCGTAAGGTAAATTTCCAGGGACGCTGGTTGTAATTATTCCCTACACGGCGAACAGCTGTAGTCCAGGCGAGCATGATGAGAATATTAGAGTTATAATTCGTAGGATGCATAAGTGTGACGTCTTCTTTCATATTCATTGCAAAGTGAGTAGTAACAAAAACGGGAAATTAACACTCCGTATTAATAACTAAAGAGCATTTGGTTTTCGCTCGCGTTCCCTGGCTTAATATGCATTTAGTTAACGTAACAAGACTCTTATTCAGAATCTTACGAAATCAGAATACACAAGAACGGGTAGCGAAAGAAAAGGGAAGTGAAGTCTGCTCCAGCGAAAGTAAGTATTACAACAATCAGAGCAGCTATAAAAGAAAATGCGGAAAGTCAAGCGAAGCTGCCTCGATAATTTGGAGCGTACAATGCCGAATAAAAATGATTTACCCTGAAAATTGGCCATCAACAGTGTTGTTTACAATCAGCGGATAACAACAGCTCGCGATTTTCGTATTAAAAAATAAAGAAAGGAAGCAGGAGTGGCGCCATGGATCCCATGACAACACCCTGGCCAAGGACACGCCCCTACTATTGATGTCAAGCGCAAACAACGTAAACATGTGTTGACACTTCGCCGCTTCCTTTTAATGCAAGGGTCGCACGTGATCGACAGGTGTTGCAGATCCGCCTACCGTATGGCTCACAGATGGTTACATCAACGTGCGCTTCCCATAGAGTGGCGATGGGTGGTTGAAAGGAAAGAGGGAACACGGCGCTATATTGTGCTGCCGCAAGAGCGAGGTTCAGCGTCCTATAGCAACACGCGCGCCGCGAGGAGGGCTGCGCGGAGTAAAGTGGAGAGGGCCTCGCGTCCCTTCCCCCTGTATTTCCTTTCCAGCATCGCCGCACCGCGGCGCCCGAAACGCCTTCCCTATTGACCTTGCTTCCCTCTTTCCCCGTTTCCTTGGTTCCGGGTAGCGACGTTACACTTGCTAGTTAGTAAAGCGAGGCGTAGCACTCCCGGAGGCGCGAAACATGCGCGAGTAAGAGCGGGTGCAAGAGAGAAAATGTGGGGGCTTTTGCTCCTTGAGTATATGACTCTGCCTAGGCACTACGGAGAAGTTTCTCAGCGCGTGTTGTATGCGTTTGTCCCTAGGCGTGCCGGCATTGCGGAGTGGGCTCGAGTTTGTTTACGCTCGGACGCTGGCTGCTGGCGCGGTGAAACAGGTGCGCACTGACGCCCCATTTGGCAACCGCTGTGTCGGACAGACTGTCTCGCAGTTGCGGCGCTCGTGCTAAGTCAGTCGTGCAGGATCATATCCTCCTCGCGCCTTAGGACGATGTACCTTGAAAATAACACTACAGGTGTTTCCGTGGGAGCTGTAGGGACTACATGTACTAGAGGCCGGGACACATATATTGAAAATCTAAACGGCAGACCACGTTACCAACCGCGGTTCAACGCGAGTGGTGGAAAGGGCGCCGGTGACGCTCGACGCCCCTGCAAGCGCTATGAGAATACGTCGCGCTACAATAACGCTTTTTACGCTAACCTAACCCAACCTAACGTTAACCTAACGTAACGTTAACCTAACCAAACAAGGCCGAGACGCAAAGAAAATTATCCTCTCGATGTAACAGCTGTGAGAATATGCCGCGCCACCCTAACCTAACATAACCTAACCTAACCTAAGATAACTTAAAGCTAAGCAAAACCTAAGCCAACCTAGCCTTACGTGTGCGAGACGCAAAGCCAATAATCTTCACGGCGTGACATCAGGCAATGGCGTTCAACCGCAGTTGCTAAGGCACTGTGCGTTTATTTCACTCGAAGGGGACCACTCAGAAATGCTCCTGAATAGTCGCGGACAGCAGCACATGAAAAGCCTGCCAAGAGCGAATATACTGCACCAGGATGGCAGGCCAGGCCTGCACTGCGGCCCCTACTGCTCCTCCAGGAAAATCAGTGTTTTTTTAAATGCTAGAGTGCCGTAAGGGGAGAGAAAGGTTTCATCCGGCATGACTGACTCAGTACCAGCACCGCAGGCGCGAGAAAGTCTGTCCGACGTACCTTCAGACACAGCGATCACCAAATGGGGCGTCCGTGCGCACTGCTTGGCTGCGCCGGCAGCCAGCGTCGGAGCAGAAACTCGACCCCACTCCGCAATTCTAGCACGCCTAGGGGACAAATGCATGCAACACGAGCAAAGAAACTTCTCCTCCGTAGTCCATATTCAAGGAGCAAAAGCCCCCAGATTTTCTCTCTTGCACCGTCTCTCACTAGTTCCTGCGCATAAACCCGAGGCACTTCCGGCGCCTCCGGAAGTGCCTCGGGAAATGCCACGCCCCGCTGTACTAACCAGCAATCGTAAAAATCCTTCCGGGTATGATCGCAGAACGATAGAAACGCGGTTCTGTCTTGAGGGATGCAAACTCTAGGGATTTTTTCCTTGATCTGGAATGATTAATTATTTCCTCCTCGGGAACCTCGCTACTTTTGCTGGAACTTAACGTGGGACGTACTGCTCAGTGTCATATGCGTTTGTAATTCAGGAGCGGCTGATCCAGCGAGCACGCGGAGTGGCGTGAGCTAGTCGAGCCCTCCACTATAGCATCCACCTCAATGTAAAGGTGCCCCACTGTAACACAAATACGTGTTTTCTCTCTCTTTTTCTCTCTATGTCCCTCTCTCTCCCAGTAGCTGCTAATACATACCTCCAAACAAAAAACAAGCTCCAGCTTAGCTCAGCTACCCTGGATATGCAAAGCGAAAGCTTGGTTTAGACCGCTTAAGTCTTGATTTCACTTGCATGATTAACCTTTGATTTAGCTGCAGTTATTATACTTAGGTATACAATGACCGTGTTAAGCCAGGTAGGACGGCTGTGCCTAGGTCGGTGGCTAGACATGGGTGTGGTTAGGCTTGTGTAGACACGCATCGTTCGACGGTGCGGCGCCTGTTGTGCCACAGGGAAAGCGCAAGTGCTAGACATGCCAAGAGACGCCGCGAACATACGCAGAGTCGAAGTACAAACGGGCAGGGCGCGAACGCGGTCGCTGCATTGATCGCAACGGTGCGACGCCTGCATGTTGCATTCCGAACCCTCTCCAGTGAAGCAGCTCGCCGGGCGATATCTGTGGGCTGGTCAGACGCCGCTTGGTCACGACGGCTCTAAAGGGCCGATTTACGCTCGAGCCGCCCATCGCCGCAAGCCGCACCGCACGCGTGTGGTCGCGCGAAAAATTGCACGTATCAAACACTTGTGCACAAATTTCGGTTTACAATGTGTAAGGTATACACTGTGCCCACAGTGTTCCAATGGCGGCCCGGACAGGCCGCCATTGGAATATGAACCTGGCAACGTTTAACGCTAGAACGTTATCTAGTGAGGCGAGTCTAGCAGTGCTATTGGAGGAATTAGAGGGCAGTAAATGGGATATAATAGGGCTCAGTGAAGTTAGGAGGCCAAAAGAAGCATATACAGTGCTAAAAAGCGGGCACGTCCTGTACTACCGGGGCTTATCGGAGAGACGAGAACTAGGAGTCGGATTCCTGATTAATAAGAACATAGCTGGTAACATACAGGAATTCTATAGCATTAACGGGAGGGTGGCAGGTTTTGTTGTGAAACTTAATAAGAGGTACAAAATGAAGGTTATACAGGTCTACGCCCCTACATCCAGTCATGATGACCAGGAAGTCGAAAGCTTCTATGAAGACGTGGAATCGGCGATGGGTAAAGTCAAAACAAAATACAGTATACTGATGGGCGACTTCAATGCCAACGTAGGCAAGAAGCAGGCCGGAGACAAGGCAGTGGGGGAATATGGCATACGCACTAGGAATAGCAGGGGAGAGTTATTAGTAGAGTTTGCGGAACAGAATAATATGCGGATAATGAATACCTTCTTCCGCAAGCGAGATAGCCGAAAGTGGACGTGGAGGAGCCCAAACGGCGAGACTAGAAATGAAATAGACTTCATACTCTGCGCTAACCCTGGCATCATACAAGATGTGGACGTGCTCAGCAAGGTGCGCTGCAGTGACCATAGGATGGTAAGAACTCGAATTAGCCTAGACCTGAGGAGGGAACGGAAGAAACTGGTGCACAAGAAGCCGATCAATGAGTTAGCGGTAAGAGGGAAAATAGAGGAATTCCAGATCAAGCTACAGAACAGGTATTCGGCTTTAACTCAGGAAGAGGACCTTAGTGTTGAAGCAATGAACGACAATCTTGTGGGAATCATTAAGGAGTGTGCAATAGAAGTGGGTGGTAACTCCGTTAGACAGGATGCCAGTAAGCTATCGCAGGAGACGAAAGATCTGATCAAGAAACGCCAATGTATGAAAGCCTCTAACCCTACAGCTAGAATAGAACTGGCAGAACTTTCGAAGTTAATCAACAAGCGTAAGACAGCTGACATAAGGAAGTATAATATATATAGACTTGAACATGCTCTCAGGAACGGAGGAAGCCTAAAAGCAGTGAAGAAGAAACTAGGAATTGGCAAGAATCAGATGTATGCGTTAAGAGACAAAGCCGGCAATATCATTACTAATATGGATGAGATAGTTCAAGTGGCTGAGGAGTTCTATAGAGATTTATACAGCACCAGTGGCACCCACGACGATCATGGAAGAGAGAATAGCCTAGAGGAATTCGAAATCCCACAGGTAACACCGGAAGAAGTAAAGAAAGCCTTGGGAGCTATGCAAAGGGGGAAGGCAGCAGGCAGCTGGGGAGGATCAAGTAACAGCAGATTTGTTGAAGGATGGTGGGCAGATTGTTCTAGAGAAACTGGCCACCCTGTATACGCAATGCCTCAGGACTTCGAGCGTACCGGAATCTTGCAAAAACGCTAACATAATCCTAATCCATAAGAAAGGGGACGCCAACGACTTGAAAAATTATAGACCGATCAGTTTACTGTCCGTTGCCTACAAAGTATTTACTAAGGTAATTGCAAATAGAATCAGGAACACCTTAGACTTCCGTCAACCAAAGGACCAGGCAGGATTCCGTAAAGGCTACTCAACAATAGACCATATTCACACTATCAATCAGGTGATAGAAAAATGTGCGGTATATAATCAACCTTTATATATAGCTTTCATTGATTACGAGAAAGCGTTTGATTCAGTCGAAACCTCAGCAGCCATGGAGGCATTGCGGAATCAGGGTGTAGACGAGCCGTATGTAAAAATACTGAAAGATATCTATAGCGGCTCCACAGCCACCGTAGTCCTCCATAAAGAAAGCAACAAAATCCCAATAAAGAAAGGCGTCAGGCAGGGAGATACGATCTCTCCGATGCTATTCACAGCGTGTTTACAGGAGGTATTCCGAGACCTGGATTGGGAAGAATTGGGGATAAGAGTTAATGGAGAATACCTTAGTAACTTGCGATTCGCTGATTATATTGCCTTGCTTAGTAACTCAGGGGACCAAATGCAATGCATGCTCACTGACCTGGAGAAGCAAAGCCGAAGGGTGGGTCTAAAAATTAATCTGCAGAAAACTAAAGTAATGTTTAACAGTCTCAGAAGGGAACAGCAGTTTACAATAGGTAGTGAGGCACTGGAAGTGGTAAGGGAATACATCTACTTAGGACAGGTAGTGACTGCGGATCCGGATCATGAGACTGAAATAATCAGAAAAATAGGAATGGGCTGGGGTGCGTTTGGCAGGCATTCTCAGATCATGAACAGCAGGTTGCCATTATCCCTCAAGACGAAAGTTTATAACAGCTGTGTCTTACCAGTACTCACGTACGGGGCAGAAACCTGGAGGCTTACGAAAAGGGTTCTACTTAAATTGAGGACGACGCAACGAGCTATGGAAAGAAGAATGATAGGTGTAACGTTAAGGGATAAGAAAATAGCAGATTGGGTGAGGGAACAAACGCGAGTTAATGATATCTTAGTTGAAATCAAGAAAAAGAAATGGGCATGGGCAGGACACGTAATGAGGCGGGAAGATAACCGATGGTCATTAAGAGTTACGGAATGGATTCCAAGGGAAGGAAAGAGTAGCAGAGGGCGGCAGAAAGTTAGGTGGGCGGATGAGATTAAGAAGTTTGCAGGGACAACATGGCCACAATTAGTACATGGCCGGGGTTGTTGGAGAAGTATGGGAGAGGCCTTTGCCCTGCAGTGGGCGTAACCAGGCTGATGATGATGATGATGATGATGATGATGATGATGTGCCCACACTGTAAATGGTAATTTGCGCACAAGTGCTGGATACGTGCAATCTTTCGCGTGACCGCAAGCGTGCGGTGCGGCTTGCGGCGATGGGCGGCTCGAGCGTAAATCGGCCCTAAGTCTCCCGCTCTCGCGCAACGGTCACAGAAGACCGCCCGGCCTCGCTCTCATCCATGGCCAAGCTCGCACTAACTAGGCGAGCGCGGCGCTCCTTCCGGGAGAAAATGCATCCAACTTGGTAATGCGCTTTGTACTGGCAGATGGTACTTAAAGAAGAGCAGCGTTCCTTGCAAACACAAATGACAGCTTCCCCTGAATTGTTCCCGCAGCGCATGGGGTTCGTGCATTTTTTGAGTGACTGCGAATGCTTTCTTTCTGAGGATCTCGAATGAGTTTTCTTCGCAACTTCGTGATACATATAGGTTCATGAGAATTTTTTTCTCTTTTCATAAAATCCAGATATCATTGCTTCGTAACGTGAGTATCGATCGTTCGCCGCAGTATCTGAGTGTCAAAATTTGTAAGTATTGTCATGTTCATGATTTCTAGCCTTCATTGTATTTATGCAGTGCCTCGGATTGCAGAGCCGAGTTAATCCAGCGGAGATCTTGGCAAGGAAAACGAAAAAAAAGAAAAGAATAATCGTAGTGAGTTTGTGTCGGCGCTTGGCATCGAGAAGTTTGACATGAGTCAACATACTACGTAGATGTGCGTATTACATTCAAATGAATATTGTGCGCACCTTCATAAGTTGACTTTTTTGCAAGAAGATTAACTTTACATAGATTAGTGTTGTGTTCGCACTGTGATCAGAGAGAAGGAAAATAAATATTGCGTTCACAAGTGCAAACACTGCCCTCGTGTAAAACAATTCGAAGTATGTAATTCTAAAATAAATAAAAAAAAATAATAAGAAAAATAACAATCCACAGATTCTTTACCAATGTGATGGTGTATCAGCGTGCGTACTTGAGAAAGCGAAGTTCAGCGACCGCAACGGGCGAAACCGACGAAATACGATAAGTAAAAAAAGTTTTCTATTGGATCATCGGAGGTTGCATATTTAAAATAGTAACTGTGACTCAGTTTGGCCGGCGAAAGGATTGTCGACAAGGACCGACCTGCTTAAGACCCGCATAATGTCAATGTTTCCAAAATGAGGGCAGGTCCTACGCGAGTAGCTGTGGCGAATTTCATGCTGGTATTGACTGACAAAGAAGCTCGAAAACAAGTTAAGGACGGCGCAAAGAGCGATGAAATGAACAATTCTAGGTATAACGTTGAGAGCCAGAAAAAGAGCAGTTTGGATAAGAGAGCAGATGGGTGTAGCCGATATCCTAATTTACATTAAAAGAAAAAAATGGAACTGGACAGGTCTTTTAATGCGCAGGTTAGATAACTGTTGGACCATTGGGGTTACAGAATGGATACGAAGAGAAGGGAAACGCAGTCGAGGACGGCAGAAGACTAGGTGGAGAGATGAAATTAGGAAATTCGCGGGCGCTAGTTGGAATCGGTTGGCGCAGGACAGGGGTAATTGGAGATCGCAGGGAGAGGCCCTTGTCCTGCAGTGGACATAAAAGAGGCTGCTGCTGCTGCTGATCCTACTTCCAGTCTCCAACGGTTACTTTAGCGAGGCACTTCAGGTAACACACTCGACTGCTCGGCTGATGTCGCTAAGCATGTACCCCAGAACACGTATATAACCTTAGAGAAGGGAAACTGTACCTTGCACAGTGCAACGAAAATAAGAGTAGCGGTGGCGTTGTGAAGTAAGATATACGACCCTAAAGTTGGCGCTGACAAAATCAACACTTCGGCGCCAGTTTGGACGTGAATGGACGTGCTTTTCGGGGCTCCGTGGCGGCGACGAAATCATAAGTTCTTGAGCAAGGTTTGAGATTGCTTCTGTTTTTTATTTGCTTATTTTTTTGCCTTTAAATAGTAATTGCGTGGTTTTGTTTTGCTATCTTTTTTTTTCGTATTTCGGGTGCGCGGGTGTGCTTCGTGTACATTTGGTTTTGCAGGAAGGTCAGAGCGTCCTTTCGTGCCACGTGCTTCAACACGTGCAGCCGGATGGGACGTTGAGCGTTTGTAGTTTTTAAATGCTAGCTTGGAAGTGGCAAGGCAAATAGCTATTAGTGGTTTTACCGTGCGTGTTTCGGTAGGAAAGTGAGAATGTGGCCGCGTGGTTTGAGCGCGTGCGAGAGCGTGACATACCTTCAGTCTCCGCGGTATTGATTGCTTTTGAAACAGTGGTGAGAGTTGCTTTGCGACATTTTGAGGATTTGGCGATAAATGAAGCGATAAAAGAGTGGCGGTAGGGACATTTCCAGGGCAGACACTGGGTTCTGTCATAAAGCGAGCAAAAGAAAAGCTTGCGGAAAATGCCCACGTGCGCAACCTTGTCATAGTAGCCGGTGGGCTAAATGCCGTCCTAAACAGGAAAGGGACTGGACTAGCCCAGCGCTTGGCGAAGGGGGTGGACGACTTGCGCGAGCTATCCCCATGAAGGTGCAGATCGTGGTGTGCACGGTGCCGGAGGTGTCTGTACGTGACAGTCACGTACGAAGAGCCGCAGTGACTGCTAATGAGGCAATATGGAAAATGAGCCGAGAGAAAGGCTTCGAGGTTGTCGAAGTAAACAGGGAAGTGAGGAGGTGTGGTGGTTTTAAACGAGACGGGATCCACTTCAATTACAGGCTCGCACGAGAACTGGGTTGGCGGCTTGGTGGTCGCGCTGTTGCTTTTTTAGGGGGCCCACGGGCGCTCAGGAGGCCAGAGTAGGTAGTAATGAAGAAGGTCCCCTAGGGGAACATCAGAAGAGCATCGCCGTCGATAACAGAAAAAGGAGGAAAACAAGAAAAAGAGCTCGTCATGCACTAGCCTACATAAACATGCAGGGCGGCAGAAGAAAGGAAAAGTGGGCAGAGATTGAGGAGCAGTTAAATAGAGAACAAATAGGGGTGTATGCGGTGACCTAAATGCACCTTAGAGACTCAGAAGAGCCGCCAGTTATTGAGAATTATGTTTGGGAAGGGTGCAACAGAATTAAGTCGGAAAAAAAGGGAGGGGGAGTTGGAATGCTCATCCATCAGGGAGCCAAATGGAAAAGAGTAAATTCAAAATGTCAAGAGCATCTTTGGTTATCAGGTACAATGAGTGGGAAAAAAACTTGGCTGGGCGTTACGTATTTGTGGAGCAGAAATAATTGCACAGAGAAGAATAAAGAGTTAGTGGAATATATAAGCGCTGATATTAAGGGTTTCGGGAATGGTGCTGAAATTGTCCTATTAGGTGACATTAATGCCCACATACAGGATTTAGATGGCTATACCGACAACAACGGGAAGTAAATGCTAGACCTTTGTGAGAAACATAACCTTGTTATTGTGAACACAGGACATAAGTGTGAATGGCAGATCACGTGGGCAGTGGGAAATCGGCAATCGACCATTGATTTCTGTCTGATGACAGAAGGAATTAGTCTTAAGTTGAGAGAAATGGTCATTGATGAGGAAGGGCATAGCAGCATAGGGAGTGACCATAAACGCATCAACGGGCAAGGAGCGAAAAATGGCCAGTCAAAATTTGAAGGCTGAACAAATAGCAAATGCAGTCACTAGAGTTGAGGAAGAACTTGGCAACTGGCCAACTAAAGAGTGGGAATATGGTGAGCTTCTAAGTGTAATGACGACAGAAATACGGAAAGAGAAACATGTTCGTTGGAAAGGAAGAAAGAAACCGAAAAACTGGTGGAACAGGGAGATGCGAGAAGCGATCGCCGAACGACAGAAAGCATGTCGAGAGCACACGCAGTCAAAGAAGGCGCAGTTGCCGCAGGATGAAGTAACCAATAAATGGGAAATATACCGGGAGAAAAAGTCTGTGGTTCAAATACTGGTGCAAGCAAAATTAAAAGGTGAAAGTGAACGTTGGTTGTCAGAAATACGTGAGAAAAAGAAGGCAGCACCTAGAGTATTTTGGAACCACATAAAACTATTAGGCAGGAAGTCAACAACTATAGAACAACATATCCTAGGCGAAGATGCAAACAGACTGGAAGGAGAAGCGGCATTAAAATACATCTGTAACATAACAGCCGAATCTTTCCAAGCCAATGACGAGGTTGTATTTGAAGAAAAACAGAGCATGGAAGAGACCCAAGTGGAAAAGGAGCTGGTGCTGACAAATTTCAACTAGACGAAAGTGGAAGAGAAAATTGCTAAGCGCACAGCCACGGGGCTAGACGAAGTTCCCGTTAGGCTGATAAATGAACTAGGACCAAAAAGTAACGAAGCTCTGGTAAAGCAGTGGAAAAATCTTTAAAAGATATATACGAATACCAGACAGTTGACGACAAAGTAGAATGAATTTAATTTATAAAGGTAAGGGGGAGAAAGACAGAATTCACTCGTATAGACCGTTGACCATTACATTGGTAATATACAGGCTAGCAATGCAGGCAATCAAATTAAAGCTTCAAGCATGGGCAGAGAATAATGGCATTTTGGGAGAACTTCAGAATGGCTTCAGAATAGGTGGGCGTTTAGACGATAACTTATTTGTTTTTACTCAGTGTATTAAAATATCAAAAGTAGAAAGCAGACCGTTATATGTGGCCTTTTAAGACATTACAGGAGCCTATGACAACGTAGACGGCAACATTTTGTGGGATATTCTGGAAAGGGAAGGCTTACGTGACGATTTTCTACAACTTTTGAGAGAGAGTTACCTAGGAAATACCGCTTGCGTTGAATGGGAAGGGATGAGGAGCGAGGAGAAAGTTCATATCAACAAGGGACTGAGGCAGGGGTGCCCTTTATCCCCGCTGCTGTATATGATGTACATGGTGAGGATGGAGAGGGCGCTAGAAGGAAGTAATAGAGACTTTTAGCGTGTCCGCTATTCCGGCAAACCGGGGCGGTTTGGGCGGATTACCGGATGGTCGGCGGCGTAAACGTGAGCGGCCGGAGCGGCGCAGCCGCCTGGTGTTGTAGAGCTCACTCAGACAAGCATAGAACTAAAATTGCAGTAACCTACTTTATTCTGCTTCGCTGCTGGTGCAAATTTTCGGCAGTGGCGTAATTGTGCTCACAGTTTCGCCGCTGTCCAAAACTTACACCCCAGCTAAGAAGAATATAGTAATTGGCCCTGTGTTTAGGTGGTTGAGCTTTGCACCACCAGTTGGCGCCCCAATCAGGCCGCTCACGTTTACGCCCCCGACCATTCGGTAATCCGCCCAAACCGCTCCGGTTTGCCCGAATAGCGGATACGCTAAAAGTCTCTAGTATCGGGCTTAATCTTAATAGAGCAGTAGCTCCCAGGTTTATTTTATGCGGACGACATTGTGTTGCTAGCTAACAAACAAGGTGATTTGCAACGTCTGGCTAATATCTGTGGGCAGGAAGGCAACAATTTAGGTTTGAAATTTAGTGTTAGAAAATCAGGTATTATGGTATTCAATGAAAACAGTGAACAGACAGTGGAGATACAGGGCCAGGAAATACCTCGGGTAACAGAATATAAATACCTTGGTATATGGATAAACGAAGGCAATAGATATATGGAAACACAGGAAAAAACAAGAACAGTGAAGGGGAAGAGAAATGCAGCCATAATGAAGGACAGAGCGCTATGGGGATAAAATAAGTACGAGGTCCTCCGAGGTATGTGGAAATGTGTAATGCTTCCAGGACTTACTTTTGAAAATGCGGTTGTTTGCTTTAAATCAGAGTTACAATAAGGACTCGATGGGAACCAAAGGTCAGTGGGTAGCCTCGCACTGGGCGCTCACGGGAAGACTACAAATGAAGCTGTGCAGGTTGATATGGGCTGGACTAGTTTTGAAGTGAGGGAAGCTCGCAGTAAAATTGAGTATAAAGAACGGCTGAGGAATATGGAAGAATGTAAATGGGTTGGGAGAGTGTTCACGTATCTGTACAGGAAAAACATTGATTCACAGTGGAGGAAAAGAACTAGGAAGCTTACCAGCAAGTATGCGGCCTGTAGGGTGGGCAACACAGCAACAAAGAAGGTCAAGCGGGATGTCAGAGAGGCTGAAATAATCTCATGGGTGGCGGCAATGAAAAAGAAACCTGCCATGAGTAACTACTGAAGAGGAAAAAACGAAATCAGGAAAGAAATAATTTATGATAAATCAAAGGGAAGCTCATTACTTTTCGAAGTGAGATCGGGATGCCTTAGAACACGCACCTATAAAGCGAGATATAAGAAGGAAGAAGAAGCACGTGCTTGCTGCGGTAAAGCTAGGGAAACTATGGAGCATATTTTATTAGAATGTGAAGACGTCTACCCAGCGGTCGATTTAGGCACCACTGCCCTCCTTGAAGCCCTTGGGTTCAGCGGGAGCAGTGGAAAAATAAACATGTCCACAATAGGCATTAGTAAAAGGCGATCGGATGATTGGTGGAAGAAAAGCAGGGAAACGACAAAAAATGGAGACGCACAAAAGCACAGCTCGCAATATGCGATCAGAAAATTTGGGTGTGGTTTTTTTTCCTTTTTTGTTGTTTAACCTAGGTAGGAAATTACGCAGTATAATAGCAAGAGCTTGGTGACGCAACCCACCGCCCCGTTCCAAAGGAGACGCTCATAACATCCATCCGTCCGTCCATCCATCCATCCTGATATCATCATCATTACGCAGTGAGCAAAATGACCGCTGCGGTAGCGGCTGGTGGGGCTCGTCGCGTTGCTCGCTCGCTGGTTTTGGGCGTTTTGTTACCGCTTTCGAAGCGGCACGGTACTCTAACATGACTATATATATCTTTGTTATGTCGCCAGGTAACCGAGATGCATCAATTGGCAAAAAATAAAAAAAACACTTCTAACAAGTAAGCTTACATTGTTTATTGTCAATGCTGACTGAAGAAATACATGCTCACAGTTTTAGTACAGGTCAGGTGGACTGACTGCTGTCAGTAACTAATTTAACAACATCCAGAAACACATATAGCCATCTATTTAATGGAGTTGAAAGCTCAAATCGAGCAAGGCTTTCTCGTCGTGTTCGGCGTGCCGCTAAAGGAGGGAGAGCGACGCTTCAGACAATTAAATTTATGCTGGGCTGCCCTCGTACTTGTAGTTGGGTGCAGTGCTGCTTGATATGTTTTGTACTATACGTATACTGCCTGCGTTTGGCGATTTCACCCAGAATAAAGAAAGGAAACATGATATGTGCTCGGCAAGGATGTACTGTCAGCGAGATAAGCTCGAGCTGCAATGTCCCATTGTTTTCATAACACATTGGTGAGAGGCCAGCAGCGTAGGGGAAAAAAAACGTTATGCTAAATTTTACAGCACATATTTTCTGCTCTTGATACTTTTGCTGCACATTTAGCGTTCAGATGCGGCAGCAAAGGCTTTGACACTTGTGCAGTACTCGCAGGAAAGCAAGGAACGTTATGTGGACAACAGTACTTACAAGGATTTCTGCAAATATAGTGTACATAAACAAGGTAACTAAATAAACATATAAGGAAACGCAGTTAATGCTCTCGGATCCTTGGGAAATGCACTTTACGGTTTCATGTTGCAAGAACATGTAGGTTCTTGTATTCAAACAAAGTAAAGAGGTTCCAAGGAGTTTAACACTTCAATTGAGTAACAGAGGTCAGCAATGGAAGCTTCAGCCTGGATCAAACGTTTCCACTAGCAAGCATATTTGTGAGGGCCGTGGCGAAGACAAGTTCCCACGCTGAGGCTTCCCTTGCTCGTGCACTCTTGAGTGGCTGAAAATTAAGGCAAACTTACTAAGAGCATATTCCAATACCTTTTGGGAAGACACTGTACTCAGGTTTGTCATCTGCTGTTTGAAGAGAAAGAAAAAAAAAGTGAGTGATTTGTCTGTTTGAGAAGTATGGAGTAGGCCGATTGTGTGAACAAACCTTTTCTATCTATCTCTTACGGTGCAGGGCTGCTAGCCTAGTTTTTGGTTTCATGCAAACTGTGCATGAACCATTTGCAATTTACCAATGTAAAATAGTGCGCGTATTCATATCTAATTCTAATCATAGCACTTGCCATATAAACAGCATTCCCTGAGATTTGGTCACGTCATATAAATATTTTGCTGTACACATTACAAATAACTAAAAGTGGACTATTAATGTAGTGTACGTCGTTAACGGTGCTAATGATATGCTCGGGTACCTACGGTGCAACATTTCCAAAGCACCACCTACGTTAAAAGTACAGCTTTTCAAGACTCTAATACGCTTGAAACTTGAACATGCAGCTGCAATATGGGATCCCAGTCGTGTTAATCTTATTACTTCACTTGAACTAGTAAAAAATACCTCTACTCGTTTCATTCCTTTTAATTATAACCGTACTGCGAGTATAACCTAAATGAAACTAACCTAGCACTTTTTACACTAGCTAACCTCCACAAAGTCGCACGTATTTTGTTATGTCATAAAATTTACTATCACGCCACACTTCACGACGACTTCATACTGCAGCCTCAGTACATATCGAAACGCGTCGATCATTGCATTAGGGTAGGAATCGATTCATGTTACACGAATTCTTTCTTTCAATCCTTCCTCCCCTGTACATCTCAGGAGTGGAACTACCTTCCCTCAAGTATCGTAGCTATTACCGATAACAAACTTTTTCACAAACAATAGCTAACATTGCATAATCAGGAGAATTATTATATTACCAGAACTCACTGCACTTGTTTGTTTATCTTACTCTACTAGTTTGTAAGCACTCCCCCTCTTTGATGCCATATGACCCTGAGGGTGTTTTAAATAAAAAATAAAATAATAAAATCAACAGTGACTGCCAGAGTTTCAGTCAGTATGAAGTATCACTTCATCAAAATTGTATTGAGCACGTCTGATGGTATTAAAATTCTTTGCCTTTTTAATGTAACAAATTATCGTTGTGAGAGAGCATGTGATACTTGGTGCTAATGTCCCCCAAGCTGATTTGCAAGGAGCAGATGACAGAGTTTGCACGTAGCACTGTTTTTAGCACTAGCACGTAGCACTGCTGCATTGTTTTTGTTCTGGTCGTCATGGCTATAATGACTAGAAAAGAAACTTCTCTGTTTGTCATATAACGCCCTTAAAAGCAAGTAAGCTTGCCTGCAAAATTTTAGCATTCCCGCTCGGTACGATACAATACTATAGACTGTTGCTTTCCTGATACACCGCTCTATCCGGTAAACTGGCAAACATTTCATGGTGAGGCACGTAGTTCAAGAGGACCTGTTGTCATTATGGTGACCGTTGGGCTTCTTATAGCTTGGTGTGGGCAGCTTGCAGACCAATACTCTTTCTTTTGTCCATTTCCCTGAAAAGAGAAGTGATGAATCCACGACAAACATGCAAGCAAAAGATGTTGAAACAGAAATTAGTCCAATAAATGAACAAATCACGGTTCTAGCTGATGTTCAGAAACATGCCTTGTGAGGATTTTGGCCCTTGATGGTACTGCCAGTGGTGGCACAATCACTGTTAACTTGTACGTCCAGAGGCAATAGAGTCCAAAGGGGGGAACAAGTGTGAGCAGCGTCTTGGAGGCTGGAGTCGAAAGAACAACGATCGGGAATTAATATGGTGTAAGTGTGAGTGAGTTTGTGATCCATGTATGAATAAGAACAGTTCACAAGATTCTCCATAACAGAAAAGCAAACACACAACACTATTTTGCGTCTGTATTTCTTTCAATGGCGTCTTTATGTGGGCGGTGCTTAGTGAAGCCTCTATTAGATGGCAATACCTTTCTGCCAGATATTAGACAATAAACACTAGTCACTTTATCATTTCTCAAATGCAATTAATCTAACTGTCACTGGAGGTATGGTTGCTACTATTGTGCAGTGAATTTATCGCAGTGTATCATTTATGCAGAAACATCCAAAACTATTTATTATTTATGCTGTACTCCGGATGGGCGCTATAACGTAAAACTATTCCAAACATTTCTTTTCCAATTCTGTAATCAGCCCTCCGCAATTGGTCAAACACTTTTTTGGACCACCCCCACTTCACCTGTCCGTCACGCGACGTCACGAAAACCGCGATAGCTCGCCATCTGATATGACGTGTACACACTGATTATGTATGATTTGACCGAATAAAATAAAAATAGTTATTTCTGATTCGACGCCTTTTCGCCACCAGCCCCTGGCTATTGGTAAAGAGTTTTCGGGCTGCGCCCACTTCACCCGCCTGTCACGCGACGTCACAAAACTACAAAAACTCACCGCGTCAAAGTGACGTGTACGCATTAAAGATGCATTAATATGCCGAACGAGACTGAATTTTCTTCTGAATAGCCGCAGGCTGCCCTGTTCCGAAAGGATTAAAAGATGGCTGCCGCGCATCGCTCATGCGCTGGCTACTCGCACCTGACGGAGAGCATGGGTTTATTTGCGTATAATAAAACTTGTCGTGTGGCCGTGTAACGTTTTCGAGCACTTTCGGCACGTTTACGACATCGTTCTGCCAACTCTTCTTTCCTGAGGATCCGTTTTAGTGTTATTCTTAAGCTTCCGTTGCATATCGCTGCGATTTTCGACCAGCCACCGCAAGCTAAGTAAGGGAAAGCGGACCAATCGCAGACGCCGGCACCACCGTCTTCATCCGGTTATCGACTTTCAGTGCAGTGGCTCGGCCCCTTCAAATCCCTCTCCACTTGAGCGTGCTCCTCGCCTACTGCCAGCCAATTAGATAATACAACCCGCTCAGTGCAGGCAAAGTTATTTCTTTTTCAAGCAAACAAAAGTGACTTCCTATGAACGAGGAGAGAGTTTGATTGGTCTGTTCAGACAACCCTGTGGGTGACCGCCCGCTGCTTGCGTCGGCGGTTACGCAAATTTGACGTCTGCAGATTGGAATAAAGACATATTGGAATAGTTTTACGTTATAGGGCCCCGGGTTAGAAATTTTAGCAACATGACAAAATAACAAGAGCCTCGTTTGAATTGCCTTGAAGAGAAATAATTTTATAATAATTATTATTTTCCACTTTTACGAAATGACGACAGGAATCTGTTCTATCCGCCTTGCATGTAAAGAAATTCAAAGTTGAGAGTGCGTAGCAACGCTTTTTACTCATCGGTGCAAACGCCCAGAGGCTGCAAGGTTAATCCGCATTCTTGGGTAGTTTCCAAGCGGACTGTGCTCGTTTCCAGCGATGAATTTTCGTGCTAGCTAGAACATCTTTTTTTTTTTAAAATCAACCTGTCATTACCCGGCCAGACGCGGTAGATCACCAACACTGGAAGCCGTGAAGCCGTTACGCCAGTGAAACGCCGCAGCTGATAGAACTCACCGCCTGTAAACAGGTTCGCTTGGTGGCGGCTATTGAATGTTTGACGCATAACCTGGCTCAGATATCACTGTCATCTGATTAAAACAAACCTATGTGATGCTGCTCAAAAGAAACGACCACGTACCCCGTTCGCAAATATTACCGCCGTACAATCTGAATGAATAGGCGGTACGGACCGCAATCGATACCAGTGCGCTGCTGCTTATCACATGCCAGTGAGGTCTCAAAACCTTTATTCAAGTAATAGAGCACGGACTTGAATAAAACAAGCCCAGTAAAACAATGCTTTGCTTATTTTGTAGAACAATGACATGTTAACTATGTCTGTCGGTTATTACATGTACATTTATAGACCAAAGATTTAGCCGCGTTGAGGGGCCCTAGCAGAACACTTACGAATAAAAGTATACGACCAAATTATAGTAGCTCCACTTAAGCTCTTCATGCTGAAACACACCGCGGTTGATTTTTCGCCCTCTGTGGCGATCGCTGGTACTTGAGAGTGTGCGGGGCCTGCATGTACCTCAAAGCGATTAAATTTGGGACAACAAAAAATCAATGAAAAGCAAGCCTGTGTGTGCAAATAAAGAGGTAGGGGTGATTCATGCATGTTAAGTGCGTCACCCCCGATAAACATGCTCAGAAACAACACTATATTTACAGCTAGCTTTGGCATTATCTGCGACGCGTGCCACGCATGACGAAAGGTCGAATATTATTTCCATCCCTACATTTATGGGTACATACCCTAAACAGCCGCAAGAACCTTTTGTGGAACAATGCGTAGTTTCCCAGCAAGCAGCGAAAAACACTAAATGCAATAATTAAATTAAGAAATGGTTTAATCACATACATGGTTAGCGCCCAAGCGGGACATAACGAGGTTCTTGCATTACCAATTGTCCCACCGTGGTGTGTAACGACAACAGTAGCATTACGGAGCCGTGTGCCATTTGCTGGGCGCTGCGGCGTTGCAGCACGAAAAGTCGCAGGCCTGCGCAGCACACGCAGCATAGTCACAGCGTAAGCTGGATGAACGGCTTCGTAAGAACTCTGTTTACGGCAGCCCGCACTATAGGGTCTTCGCGTTGAAGTCTCTTTGCGTCGTTTTCAAGAGAGCAAACGGAACAGTTCGCCCTCCGTCGACGCCATGCTGCGGCTAGTGCTGCACTCTGCACACGAACCTGCCGAGCCCGACGTTGCCTGGTTGCAACGGTTCATGCGTGGAGGCAGGAAAATTTCCTCCAAGGACAGTTTTCCTCCCTCCATGGGTTCATGCCTTGCGAGGAGGTGCCATAACGTGTACCGAAGAGTAAACATAGGTATCGAGATTACGCGGCGTACATGCCACATCCCTTGGCACGGGGCACAATATTGTCACGTGGTAGCGACGGTGAAGAAAGCAGCAAAACTGCGAATGGCGAAACTAGTGTCTTATTGGGCGAACCTGCGCCCTCAAAAACAGGCTACGCTCAAAGCACAACGATAGCGGCGAACACAGTTGGCGATCGTCAAAATCTGATCAGAGGGTCAAGCGCGTCGGCTTTTACACATTAGTCATCGAAGGTTCCAGAGTAGTCGCTGGTGCCCGCGTGTCTTCCAGAAAGTTCTACACCATTCGCGTCGCGCATAATGAAATCAGATTACACAAGGTTTGGTGGCAACAGACAGCGGATGGAACCATCGATAGCATTCGGGAAACTTCCGATACATGCAGGCGCGTCCTGCTCTGTGCGATAACATTTGTTAGGCGGGGAAACGTGGTCACCCGATAAACAAGTACACGTGTCTATATATATATATTGTGGCCATTTATAAGCTATTCTTTGTCATCTGTACATGATCATCATCATGTGGGGTTCATATGGGGTTCTTCTTCATCATCGCTTGTGGGGCTGGTTCTCGAGTGTGATCCGTGCTGTGGGCGTGGTCGGTTCGCCGCATCTTCGACTCAGAATAAACGTCGTGATAACTTCTGCGTCACAAAGAATTTAGCATACTTGTATACGTATCCTGAAACTTCTTTTTTTTTCCCCCTCAAACCTTCTTTAACTGCCTTGTACCACTACCTCGGTATCGGCTACATGGCGTACTACTTGGTGTAAGAATATATAACTGCAATGCAAAACGTGCCCGTATCGACGCTAGGCGGCGCGCACGTCATCGCAGGTCTCCTTGCGCGCTAGCACGCGTTTATAGGGCACTTTCCCGCCGACTCTAATACCTAATCCATAAGCCATTGGATACGAATGCGTCTGCCAGAAAATTTGTGTCGTTGCTGCCCCAGTTAAATCAGGATGGTTATGATTATACAAATGAAAACATTGATATTAATGAGGCAACTGCATGCATAGATTCGTTAGCGAAAGGCAAGACGCCTTGTCCGGATGGCCTTACTACCGAATTTTATCAGTGTTTTCGTTCCCTCTCATCCCCATTATTACTTCTGGTATACTGTGAGCCCTTGGAAGTAGGGTACCTGACTGCCACAATGTACGAAGGGCACACTGTCCTCATAACCAAAAGTGATGGTGAGCCTAAATTGCAAAAGGTGGACGGATATCGACCTATTTCCTTATGTAATGTGGATAATAAAATTTTTGCAAGTGTATTAGCCAACCGTTTGCAAGTAGTGATAAGATCTGTGGTCAGTGACCATCAAACATGTGGCATCAGAAGCCGGTCCATTCATGCCAACATTCATGCTGCGAGATCGGTGCTAGAGTGTGTAGCTGAGGGGATTGTGCAGGTAGCAACGGTACAGCTAAACTTGGCTAAGGCGTTCTTTCTTTCTCTTTCTTTCTTTCTAACACACACAACTGTGTGTGTAATATGTAAGAATAATATGCAATGTGTAATATGTAATCTGTATTGTCCTATAGCCAAAAGGTAGTACAGGGCGTATTTAAAAATATACTTATTCGAAACTGTTATAAAATAATGCTAGTAAAGAGTTTCAAATCTGTTAACGAAGAATATAAAATACAACACTTTGTAATAAATACAGGAATAACGAGTAATAGTAGTACATGGATTTGCAAAATGAAAACTTATAGTATAGGTATTTTTATTAGTCTTTTCAAGAACTTAACAAAACGCACAGGAATATTGCAACACTTCGCAATAAACACAAGAAAAACCTGATGAAGTAATAGTTGTAAATGGTTTAACAAAAATATAACATAAGGATCAGTTTAACAAGCAGAGAGAATAACTTCAAAATAATACTTTTTCGTTGTTCTCAACAAGTTCTGCGAGTTCTTTATGTAATGCGGAATACCGTTCCATACCTTCGCTCCAGCATACTGTAGCAGTCGTTTGCCATAGGCGTTTTTTATTGGCAGGATAATTAAGTTACCAAAAGTTTGGTTCCTAGTGTAGCATTGTGGGGTGCAGAGTAACGAAATAGGGAATGGCTCGTTGTATCTTATAACATTGTTAATACATGCGGCTAATCGTATCGGTACGAAATCAAAAGGCAAGATTTTTAGCATAGAAAACGTGGGTTTGCTTTGTTCATAGTATCGCGAGAAAGTTATCATACGTATAGCTCGTTTTTGAAACCGTCGTACTGGTTCAAGGTAGGAGTTATATGTCGAACCCCAGGATTCTACACAGTACAAAAGGTAACAGTTCACTAGAGTAAAGTATAAAATGCGGAGTATTGAAACATCAAAGTATTCACAAGCATGCTCGAGGGCAAACAAGTTGAAGCTAATTTAGAGCCGACAGGGTGAATCACTCGTTCCTGTTTAGTGTACTAGAGCATATAAATATCGGGTCCCTGCTCCTTAGAGGTGTCAGAATATGTGAAGCTAATGGCTCGAGGAGGCTGATAGGGAATGGCTCTCTCTCCGATCCAATTAGGCTTTTATCATCAGTAAGACAAGGATGCCCTTTGTCACTGCTTCTGTTCTGCTTGCATTTAGACCCACTTTGTATGAGCATTCTGAAAGAACAAAATTTCCAAGGGTTGAAATTGTCGACTAATGAGATTTGGCTTCTTGCATTGCAGACGACGTGGCCTTTTTCTGTACTGATAAAAAGAGTGTAAAGACTGCTTTTGTGATTACAGAAGATTTCGTGCGGCTTCTGGTGCAAGCGTTAACTTTGACAAAAGTTCAGGCTTTTGGTTTAGGCCACAATGCCGTAACATTACAAAGGCATTCAATGGAAAAGAAGATCTGCGTTATTTAGGTGTACCTCTCGCATAGTATAAAATAGCAATACTCATTGGTCGGGAGAAGTTGAAAAAATTCAACGTAAAGTGAATTCGTGGTGTGGGTGGAATTTGTCAATAATCAGTCGTGCTCACTTGTGCGACGTGTTCTTAGCTTCGTGTCTTATGTATGTGCTGCAAGTACTGCGCTGCTCACGACTTCACATTCAGGCCCTGCATCGCGTATTTGCAACATTTACTTGGAGTTCGAGTTGTGAATCGATGCGGCGCGACAAACTATTACTCTCCCTTTAATGTGGTGGTCTAGGATTTGTCCATCTCTTCGTCAGGCAAACTGTTTCTCGCCTGTTTTTCTTTCGTAGCAGCAACCACCCGTTTTTGCGTGAAATGTTGCAATTCCGATTAATTCATTATCTTCCTAATATAATAGTGTCATCAGATGCCAAATATGTCCCACAAGCTCCTTGGGGCTTTCTCAAGGAGGTCGTTGACACACTTCTTTTCTTGAAAGTTAGATTCAGCCTGGAATACATGTTCCCTGCGAGTCGAAAAGCAATTTTTGCGGCACTGGTGGGCTCGATTTTCCTAAATCAGGATGTACTTGAGCGGGTCCGTAAAATGTGTGTATTTCCTGGAGTAAAACATCTTTTTCTTTAAATTACATTCGAAAGCACTCCCTGTTAAAACTTGGTTAAACTTGAGGAGCTGCTTTGTGCCGTGGTCAACAAACTGTCGGCTCTGTCCACGTGCCGAGATCATAGGCCACTGCTTCATATATTGTAGGCATGCTGTATTTTTCGTAACATTCTTCAATGGACGCTTGGAAAGGACATTGGAATCACTCAATACTCAATTAGGTTTCTACCGTTTAAGTTCATGGGTGGTCCTCCCTATGGCACGTTCGTAGCGCTTGGTTTATACAGCCTATGAAGGTGTAGACTGTGTTATCGCCATGACGAAAGCCCGCGATCTACAAAATTCTTCTTTCGCGAAAGGGCTGCTTATGTGGGAAGTGTGTACGCTGCGCAGGAACTTCCGCCTGATTGGATGCACTTGTTAGACGCATATGTGTGTTTGCGCGGGCTTTTAATGTGTAGCTGTGTTCGCTCTGTAATATATCTTCAGTTTCGTTTTCTATGTAATAAAGAAAAAGAAAGCGCTGACGTGGCTAAGTGTTAAAGTAGCTGACTTCCATGAGGCGGGCCGGGGTTCGATCCTGGTGGGAACTGGGTATATTTTTCCTCATCCCTGGCGATAGCTGCGATGTATACCGGCGGCGGCGGACAGCATCACCAAACGAACCGACTATTGGTATGAACGCACAGCTTACGCTGTACAATGGCGTCGAACGCGGCCCATACCGCGTACACTGTCTAAGAGAACACGTGCCACAGTTGTATGCGTTTTTGCGTTCGACCGGCGGGGGCTGGCGATCTTCGGGGAAGCGACCGTCGGAAAGTCGCCACCATGTCTGCTGTGACAACTCGCTTTGAAAGGACGGCAATACGTGAGTCCCCAGCCCTTCCTCGCCACCATGGCTGCGGCGGCGGAGCACGTATTATTATTGTGTACGCCGTCCCCGGCACGGCCTGTTTGGAGCAGTGGAGCTCCTGGAAAATATTTTTCTGTGCCGTCTCACGCAGCTTAGAAGTCGTCAGTCAATGGACAGACGCGGCGACTGCTGTCTGCGGAGTCGACTCTGGGATAAAGAGGCGCCTGCTCGGGGCAGCACCGTGTCTGCGAGAACGCACTCACCTTGGTGTGGTCAGTGCAACCTGTGCGGATGTGAGTGCGTAAACCCTCCCCCTCAAAGGCGGGTCGGCTACGATGACTTTGGACGCTCCGTTTGGTCGAACGGCCATTTTCCCTCACCTAGGGGTCCAGGGAGGAAAGAGTGCCTATAAGCAGCTGTGGCGCGGTTGCTTCAGTGTGCATTCCTCTTTCAGTCATGTTAGGCTGATGAACTGTAACGTTTTCATGCAGATACTGTAAATAAATCCCATATTCCTCGTTCTCGATGAGAACAAGTCTCTCCCTTCAACAACGTCCTCAGCGTGGATAAGTTGGACGATGGCATGGGCCAGCTACCATCTATTTCATGCCCGACTCCAACCGTTACAACTGGCTGACAGCGGTGAGACGGACTTTGCGACGTGGTGCTGTGTCTGCGGTGAGCGCTTGGTCCTTGCTTTGACTCTCTAGGCTTCATTTTGTGGTTGTTCTGTTTAGAACAGTAGGGAAGCTGGATTATTGATTGATAGCTAGTTGTGTTTACCTCGGTAGGTTTAGCGAGCAGGATCAATGCAGTAAAGCAGCAATCATGGAGTTAAGGACACTGCTGAGAGACGAATTATTGATTGCTGGTGAGGAACTGGGCCTAGATGTACGCAAGGAAAGGCTAAAATCGGAATCATTGCAGCTAATTTCCGAACAGGCTAGTGAGGAGGACATTGAAATCGGGTTACAACTTTTCAGAAAAAAAGAGAAGAACAGGACAGAGAGGAACGCGACAAAGATCGCGAGTTAAGAAAAATGCAAGTTAACTTGAAAGCAAGTGTTTGGAGTGATCTCAAGGAAGTGAAGGGGCGCTGGGACGATCAAGTGAGGCAGAATCACATCGCATGGAGAGGCTGTTAAAGCCATTTGAGGTCGTGAACGACATAGGCTTGTTCCTCGGAAATTTCGAAAGAACTTGCGAGAAGATGAACTTCGATCCGAGTACATGGACACAGCGGTTGTTGTCTATGTTGCCGTGTGAAGCTGCGGAAGTAATCGCCAGACTCAGTGCGCAGGATCCTTATGATTATGCGAAAGTTAAGGCTACTCTTTTGAAAAAGTACCGCCTTTCAGCCGAAGCTTTTCGGCAGAGGTTTAGAAGCACAGTCAAGAAGGATAGCGAGGGATATCCGGAGTTTGCATATAGCTTAAAGGCAAACCTAGTCGAGTGGCTGAAAAGCGCGGAAGCGTACGACAGCAGAGACATTATCATTGAATGCATGTGTCTAGAGCAGTTCTACAAAAGCATCCCCCAAGCAGTGAAACTGTGGGTGCAAGACAGAGGGAATGTAAACACTCTGGAAAGGGCGGCTGAATTAGCCGAAGAGTACGCAACGCGTAGAAAGCTGAACGCCGAGGACGGAAATTGGGACGGTCGAAATGGCCCGCGGAAACCATTTCAGTTCAAAAAGGGTTCGCAGACTAAACGACCGGAACCTGTAGACGTGGGGGAAAAGCCCTCAGAAAAGAGCGAGGAGAAATCAAACGGGGAACCAGTACCAAAAGAGCAGAAAAGAAAATTCGAACCTTCCAGACCGATCCGCTGCTATAAGTGCCACAAACTGGGACATATCGCTGTAACCTGCGGAAAGCCTAGCGTAGTTTTTTTTTTTTTTTACGTAGATGAGAAAGACGAGAATATGGAACATTTAAGCCCATATCTTTACGACCTGCAAATTAATGGCAAACCACGCCGGATGCTGCGAAACAGTGCCGCCACTATGCACATTGTCCATCCGTCTTACGTGACATAGATGACTTCACTGGAGAAATAGCATGGATCAAACAGGTCGTAGAAGAACACAGCTTGTGTCTGCCCATGGCCAAAGTCAAGATCAGTGGACCGTTCGGGGAGCTCCAGACCGAGGCTGCAGTTTCTAAATTTTTGTCGCTGCAGTATCCTTACATTTTTTCGAATCGGTCGGATCAGTTACAGCGTGAGAAAGGGCTTAAACTAGGAGAGGGCGTAGTACAGGCGTTGACGCAAGGCCAAGCTCGTAAAATCGCGTCGCTTTCAGGTGAAAATGCAAAAGCTGCTCCAGCGGAAGTAGCAAAAGAAGTAGCTTCAGTAACCGAATCCGAGTTAAGCGGGAGGGACGAAAGAACAGTTGAGGAAACCCTGCCAGCTGACCAGCTCAATGAGAGCGGATCACTAGGGTGTCAAAGTTCATGCCTGCAGGAAGATCCAGCTGATGACGCATTCGCCAGCGAGACAAGGTCGTTACTGTCACCGGCCTCAAAAAACTTTGATCAGCTCTTACGTGTGGACAAGGAGTCACTGGCAGCCGAGCAAAAGAATGATGACAGTTTAGCTAAATTGCATCACACAGCTAAAGGCATTGCTAGGCGCAACGTGACGATACAAGAGAGAGGAGGATTGTTGTATCGGCACTACAGTGACCGAAAGGGTAGGATTCTAGATCAGTTAGTCGTACCTACTAAGTACAGGTCTCAGTCTCAGTCACGGCAATGGGGGGTCTGGCCACCTAGGCATAAACAAATCAAAGGAAAGATTGGTTATAGAATACTACTGGCCTGGCTGCTTCAAAGACGTAGAAAACTATGTAAGATCTTGTGCCGCCTGCCAGCGCTCGGGTAAACCAGGAGAAAGGTGGAAAGCCCCACTAAATGTAGTGCCCTTAATAACAGAACCTTTCAGACGACTTGTGATAGAACGGTTGGGCCTCTACGAAAGACAAAGTCTGGTTACAGGTACTTGTTTACCATGCTGTGTCCGCCTACAAAGTTTCCGGAAGCAATCCCTCTGAAAGAACTCAGCTCCACTACTACTAGACGCGCTTTTGAAGGTATTCGCACGAGTTGGGTTTCCAGCCAAAATTCAGGCGGATCAAGGGTCAGTATTAACCAGCGCACTGACTTCCACATTCTTGCAAAAGTGCGGGGTAAAGTTAATACACAGTTCTGTCTATCACCCTCAGTCAAACAGTGTAGACAGGTGGCATTCGGTGCTTAAGCGAGTTTTGCGTGCGCTCTGTTACGAGCACAAGGAGGACTGGGAGAACTGTCTGCCGGCAACTTTGTTCGCTTTGCGAACGGTTCCACATGAAGCGACAGGGTTCTCGCCAGCAGAACTAGTGTATGGGAGGACACTCCGTTCTCCACTGAGGATGTTAAGAGAGATGTGGGAAGAAAGAGGAGAGAGTCCTACAGTGCTAGAATACGTGCTAAATCTAATGGAACGGCAAAGTGCAACCCAAGAACTAGTAGAAAAGAACATGGGAGTAGCTCAAAAGAACGCCGAGCTCTATTACGACAAGAATGCGAGGCTTTGTACGATTAACGCCGGAGACCAGGTAATGATCATCAAACCTTCAAGAAAAAACAAGCTTGGAGTTCACTGGGACGGACCCGTTAAAGTGTTGCACTAACTTTCATATACTAACTATGCTCTGAAAATGCCCGGTCGCAGGAAGGACGTAAGGATATACCCCTGCAATTTGATGAAGCCGTATGTAGAGCGGAGCGGAGTCGTTAACTGTACCATCAAGGAGAAGGATGACACTGGTACCGAGTTTAATGAGTATAAGGCGACCTTCAACTCTCCAGTCAGCCTGGAAGAAGTGGTAAAAGATTCGGTAAGCTCGCACGCTCTTAGACCCGAGCAGCTAGATGAGCTAAAAGGGATGTTAGGGGAATATCTCGATAGATTCAGCGATCGGCCAAGTAGAAACGAACTAATAACGCATAAAATAGAGCTGACATCTACCGAACCCGTAAGATCAAAGCCTTACAGGGTGTCTCCACGACAGAGAGAAATCATGGAGGCAGATATACAGCGCATGCTGGAGTTGGGAGTTATTGAGCCCGCTGAGAGTGACTACACGTCACCGCTAATACTTGTAGAGACCCCTAATAAGGACCCTCGTCCGTGTGTTGATTACAGGAAGGTAAATGCAATCACTAGGGATCAGCTGTACCTGATACCCGACATTGAGGAACGAACTGAAAGAGTTAGCGCTGCTAAACACATTTCAACTATAGATTTTGTGCGGGGATACCGGCAAGTTCCCCTTTCAGAAAGTGCCAGCCACTATGCCGCATTTATCTCACCTGTAGGCACTTCTCGCCCCCTCGCCCTCAGCTTCGGGCTGAAGAATGCGCCGTTTAGCTTCTCTAAGTTAAAGGATATTGTCCTAAAAGACTTGCAGGAGTTCGCCTTGCCATATCTTGACGATGTAGCAATTCTTTCGGACAGCTGGGCACAGCACGTATCGCACCTCCAACAGGTGTTCTCACGGTTGAGGGAAGCCGGCTTAACGATGAAGGCGGGAAAGGGCAGGTTTGGCTGCTCGCAGGTTATTTATCTGGGCCATGTTTTCGTTCAGGGCCCGAGACGGCCGGCCGAGCTGAAAACAGCTACGATTTGAGAATTTTCACAGCCACGCACGAAAAGAGACATTCGTTCATTTTTGGGACTTGTGGGGTACTATCAATGGTACATTCCGAATTACTCGCAAATGGCCAGTCCTTTAACGGACGCCCTCCGAAAGGGAGCACCGAAGAGCGTATACTGGCATAAGGACAAAATGAACGCTTTCCAAAATTTGAAAACGCTATTGGTTTCTCGTCCTGTGCTTCGCGCACCGGACTACGCAAAGGAAGTCATAGTTCAGTGCGACACAAGCGATAGGGGTATGGGTGTGGTACGTAGTCAGGTCGGCGACGATAATGAGGAAAATCCTATCCTCTATGCCAGCCGTAAACTAACTGTAAGAGAGGAAGCCTACAGCGCTTCAGAGAAGGAATGTGCTTGTTTAGTTTGGGCAGCCCAGAAGTTGTGTTACTTGTACGGAGCAAGGTTCATCTACGAGACCGACCACTGTTCTCTGACGTGGCTCAATCAAATGTCACAAATAAATGGCCGCTTGTTCCGATGGTAGCCTCACTCTCCAAGAGTACAACTTCTCCTTTAGATGTAAGAAGGGAAAGTTGCATAACAATGCGGATGGTTTGAGCAGGCTAATTTGAATTCTGCGTTTAAAGAGCCCGCCTAAATTTTGGCGTTGTTATTGTCAATTTTATTAAGCCAAGAAGATCCCCTCTCATCTAGCAGGACTCCCTCCATGATTGCTGAATTTGTCAGCACGAAATTCCTTCCAAATTGACGTAGTGAAATGCCGCATTTTTTCTTTCTGCACTTATGTTTTATTTGAAGCCGAGCGGGTCTAATGTGAGATCCAAGATACGTCATCTCGGCGCAGAGCTGGGTTGTGTGGTTCGTTTTGCAGTTGCCTCTCCTTGTTGGATGTTTTGGGGCGGTGTCATTATTTCACAGCTGGTCGCTGCAAGCCACGGCATCCCCCCCCCCCCCCCTTGCCACCAGCCATTCTCTTCCTGCCCAGCGGTTATCAGCACTGGCCAGTCGAGATTTTCCGGGCCATGGAGTAGCTGTTACGTTCGACCTGCGGAGGCTGGCGATCTTCGGGGAAGCGACAGTCCCCAACCGAACGGCGCCACCATGTCTACTGCGGCGACTCGCTTTGTAAGGACGAGAATACGACAGTCCCCAGCCCGTCGGCGCCACCTTGTCCAGGCGCGGTCGGCGGACCAAGTATTGTTAGTAGATTCGCCGTCACCGTCACGGTTTGTTTGAAGCGGTGGAAATCCTGGAAGAAGGTGTTTTGCGGCGCCGTGTCACGGGTCTTAGAAGTCGTCAGTCAATGGACAGACGCGGCGCCCACTGTCTGCGGGGTCAACTCGGGGACCAAGAGGCGCCTGCTCAGGGCAAGACCTGTGTCTGCGAGAACCCTCTGACCTCGGTGTGGTTAGTGAAACCTATGCGGGAGTGGGTGTGTAAACCCTCCCCCTTAAAGGCGGGTCGGTTACGATGCCTTTGGACGCTCTGAATTGGTCGACGGTTGAACGGCCGTTTTCCCTCACCTAGGGATCTAGGCAGGACAGAGTGTTTATAAGCAGCCGTGGCGCGGCTGCTGAGTGTGCATTCTCTTTCAGTCATGCTAGACTGATGAACTGTAACGTTTTCATGTAGATACTGTAAACAAATCACATATTCCTCGTTCTCGATGAGAACAAGTCCTTCCCTTCAACAACATCCTCAGCGTGGATGAGTTGGACGACGGCATGGGCCAGCTACCATCTATTTCATGCCCGGCCCCAACCATTACAGTATGTGCCAATTGGTGTGTGTCACTTCTTGACTGGAAAAAATCAATAAAAATTCACTCAATGTTCAGTGGAATTGAACCCACGTCAAAACGTAATCAGTCAATTCCTCTGAGCCTATATTCACAGAGTCTTGTCTGAACATATATTCAAACATGCGCCACGAGCGGACTTCGCGGCGGTGACACTGCATGGCGCAGCCTGTCTAATGGAAAGGCATAATTATGTTGAGGGAATAGAAATACGACTGGAACAAAAGCAGCGAATTAGGTTTTGATTTATCACACATGCGTAATGGTCTAGATGTGCAAAAGAAGGTCCCCAGACTGATGTATGCTTATGACATAGTACTACTAGCGGACAATGCGAGACATTTACAGAGACTTGCGTATATGTGTAGTAACGAAGCGACAAATCTGGGTATTAAGCTTAGCACGGAGAAATCGGGAATTATGATTTTTAATGAAGAGACGACTAATTACGTGGTGTCAATTGAACAGCAAGTCAAACCTACGGTCAAGCAATATAAATACCTCAGCGTATATATGACCAGCAGAAGGACTTACTCAAGTACCCATCAAGATAAATTGAAAATGAAAGGAAAACGGAATGCAGCAATAATGAAAGATAGAGAACTTTGGGGCCACAATAAATATGCGGTGGTGCGTGGAATCTGTAAAAGAGTAATGGCGCTAGCGCTAACGTTCTCAAATGCCATCCTGTGCTTAAAATCGGATATTTTGTCGGGGTTGCAAGATAACCAAAGATCGGTAGGCCGGTTGGCTTTGGGAGCCTACGGCAAAACCACAAATAAGGCCGTGCAGGGAGGCATTGGTTGGGCCTCGTTTGATGTCAGGGTAGCGCAGGGCAAAATTAGTTTTGAAGACTCAGGAACACGGATCGAAATAAATGGGCGGCTAAAGTGCACAAGTATCTATATCTGAAAAAACGTGGACACAGAATGGAGGAAGAGGTCAAGAAAGTTGGCAACCAAGTACAGTGTAATTGAAAGTGTAAACAGACAACCAGGAGCCCTCAGAAGCAAAGTGACACAGAGACAGTGAATTGGACGCAAGGAATAGGAACAGAAAGGACCATGAAGATTTACAAGAATGAGAAGAAAGAAATTAGGAGGGAAAATCTCTACGATTACACGAAGAGAAACGCCTTGCTATATGAGGCTCGAGCTGGTTGCCCAAGGACAAAAACATACCGGAGCAAATATTCGCGTGTAGATGATGTAGATGACGCTGCAGCGAAAATTCGGAGGCCACTCAGCACGTCCTAATGGAATGCGGAGGGTTTCAGCCAGTGAGATCCGTAGGTAGCGTGCACCTTCCAGAAGCGCTTGGATTTAATTTGGACGGAAGCATCAGCCGGTCAGCAGTCGAGATAAGCAATAGACGTTTAGAGTAGTAGTGGAAAAAAAGCAGGGAAGATATTGATACCGCCGGATCCGTTACAAGCATAGGCAGCGGTACAGAGTAGATAGAGAAGCTTTGTGGAAGAGAAAAAAAAAAGAAAAAAAAAGATTAAAGAGTTGTACACGAAAATGCTAGAATGAAAAGCATGCATGGCATAGCTGAGTAACTCAAGCAGGCTAGGTGACTATTTTTCGCCGCCCCGTTTCAAAGAGGATTCTAATAAATCATCATCATCGTCGTCGTCATCATCATTATCGAAGCGCCAGAGAGGAGGCTGCAAGCATACACATCTCCTACACGACGCATTTTGGAGTTGGAAATAATGCGTGTAGCGGCATTGCTTTTATACTCATGGCATTAACGCCGACATTCATCATCAAATGGGTTGAGCCGGTATGTTTCTGTCCCATTTGCCGCTTTAGCTTAGTGACTATGGCGTCGCGCTGCTGAGCATGAGGTCGCGGGTTCGATTCCGGGCATGGCGGCCGTATTCTGATGGGGGCGAAATTGGTCGCGTACCTCAGATGCACGGTAAAGAACCTCAAGTGGTCCAAATTAACGGTGTGCCTCATTATCATATCGTGGTTCTGGCACATAACACCCCAGAATTTAATTTTCGATCAAATATTTCCCGTTATCCAAGGCCAGAGGACGTGGCCATTGCTACCATTGTGTAGGCCTCACCTGCCGAAGGAGTCAAGGAGGGCACTAAACTACGAACCACACGCACGGTAACTATGTGTCGTCGCATGTGGTCTTAATATCGGTATTGCACCGGCATCCTGTAGGGGAATTTTCTTTCAACCAGGAAGCTTTGTTTCTGAAAAAACCGTGTATGCTTTCTTTGTAGCTTCGTGCTGCCTACGGGTGGATGTCAATTTTCCTTTCGTGAACCTTCCTCCACCTTCCAGTATTCCGCGGCACTAATTTGCCAAGAAAAAGCCTGTAGATTCAGAACAGTATGTGGAGGGATTAGCCGGTCACCTGCATGGATCCCCCGAAAAACTATAGGGATTCAATGATTTCGTCAGCAACGTAAGCCTGATGTCCTAGAACTTTCTTGACATCGATGTAATGTTATTTCGCAAGTGGTAAAACGATATAAAACAACTGCTCATTAATTTCGAAGGCTGCTGCCCTGCAGGTGCACCTTCATGATTGGATTCACGATCTAAGCGCGATACCATAATAACTCTCTGGCGTATAGTGCAGGCCGTGAGGAATGTTTCGCTCCCCGGCACGGCTCTACTTTCTTCTGCAAAAGCAGCGTAGTGCTCTCGCAGAGTTCGCCGAAGTACACCATCCTTTTCTTACCTGTGCTACTCTCCGACAACATGAGGTTCCTCAACAGGCAAGTTGTATGGGTGGAACTTGAGAGGCTGTTGCCAAACGGTATTGAGAATGTCCGAGTCAACCCTCGGAAGAATGTTGTTGCGGTAGACGTCGCTCAAGCGTCGGCGTTAGATTATCTGCGAGCTGTCACTGTCCTCGGTGGCATGAACGTTCGTACCATCATCCCGATGGGAAAAGAGGCTACTACAGGCGTCATATATGACACTGATGCGGCCACCTCAGGCGAGGATTTACCACTCTTGATAAAGCCTGCCAATCACGGGAGCCAAATACTGCAGGTGGCCCATCTCGGAAATTCCAGATGCGTAAAAATTGTCTTTAAGGTTGACTGCATTCCGACGCATGTGAAGGTAGGTCATTTCCGACGTGCTGTCCAGCCCTTTGTTCCCAAGCCGCTTCAGTGCAAAAACTGCCAGAAATGCAGTCATGTGAGCGCCATCTGTGGAAAGTCTACGATATGTTCCCGCTGTGCAGCACAACACTCTGCAGACAACTGCCAGGCTAAAACTGGCAGTTGTCTGCAGTGTTGACAGCTTGGACAGCAGTATTCAAGCTGTCAAGGGCCCCACGACGCCTCATCAAAGGACCCACGACGCCTCATCAAAGGAATGTCCGAGTGTTAAGAGAGAACTCTCCGTCTTGAAGAAAAAGGTGAGGGACTGGTTGACTCATCGTGAAGCAGCTGCTGACGTCAGGCGGCGTCGTTCTGGTCGCAGACGCTCATCATGGAATTCTGTTCTCCGCACACAGAATACGCGTGCCGCAAAGCCTCCTATTGTTGAATACGCTCCAACTGCAGTGCAGAATGTGTCCAAACCACGTATTGATAATGGAGCAGCTCAAAAGAATGCCGTGGAAGAAGCATGGCCACCACTGCCAAGGATAGGCTCTGTGGAAAAACCCCAACAAGGAGTGGCCACAATGCTCCCCCCCCCCCCCCTCACCCAGATGAGCTGAGAGAGCATGACCGCAGAATTGTAACAATGCTCAAGTCTTTGATAAATGCGATTTACACGCTTGTGAGTAACTCTAATACGCCAACAGCTCGAAGCGCAGTGCAAGTGTTGGATCCCTGAGCCCAGTGCTTGCAAATCTTGCGTGACCACAATGGCTCTTCCACTGCCTTCACTCCGTGATAAAGTGCGTAGTGCGACGATTTTCCAGTGGAATACCAGAGGACTTAAATCACGGATTTCATGTTTCCGCCAATACGTTTTTACGGACCGATTTCCCTATAGTGATAATAGGTGAATCGAACGTGTCAAAGGAGCTAAGACTCTCTGGATACGAAGCCTTTATGGCGTCGACGTGCGGGCAATCCAGCAAAGTAATTGCTTACATCCGTACAGAACTAACTTACATTCCCCACTCGGTGCAGCCTCATGATAGAAACCAATAAGTGTGTCCCCGCATTACAAAGAATAAAGTAGCCTTCACCTTTATCGGTGCCTACAGCTCCCTATATAGTCGGTTCGACGGCGACTGACTGCGAGACATCCTGATTGCGAGACATTCTCACTTCTGGACCCTGGATTATCATGGGAGACCTTAAAGCTCATCACTTGGTTTGGGGAAGCTCCAGAATAGATTCCAAGGGCCAGAAACTTGTGTAATTTGTTTCCGACCACGAACTCAGTATTATGAACGATGGCAGTCCAACGTACTTGCGTGGTTCGACCTAAAGCTGTTGCTTAGATTTGACTTTGGTGTCCCGGCATCTTGGTCAAAATGTTCGATGGTTCTCTGACATCAAGACTCATGGCAGTGACCATATTCCCACCTACTTAAGGATCACTGGATTTGGAAGCTTCTCCTATTTTACTTCCCGACAAGTGAGGTGGTCAACCTATAAGACAAAAGTGGAAGAGGCATGCAAAGAAGGACTTACCAGCACCATTGAGAACCTTATTACAAGTGTACTGGAATCGTCTAAGTACACCTTTACATCCGCTAAAAAAAACGTATGGATTTCGACATGGAACTTGAGCGACTTCGAACGATTCGCAGAAGGGCCGAGAGACGATACCGCCACCAAGTCAATTCATGACCTTAGAGTCGCGCGACGCATACAGAAGAAAATCCAACGTCGTTGGACAGGCTGGAGGAACAACGGTGGAAGACGTTCTGCGAATCACTTGACCCCTGCAAGCCACTGTCTATCATATGGAGGACGGTGCGCGGCCTTGGCTCGTCTCCACAGCAAAGACACCCATTTTGCGCCCTAGCCCTCCATCAAGGCCGCTCGCAGGTTGATACACCCGAAGATTTTTGAGTGAAGATTTCGGGCAGTGTGGTCACCATCAATAGCGAAATTCTGGGTGAAGTCCCTGTGACACGCTTCCCAGAACTGAATGTGTCCTTATCACTAGAGGAATTGGACGCTGCTCTGGCCACATGCAGGCGCTCATCGTCGCCAGGACCAGACGGCATCACCTACGCTGCTTTATGCCACCTCGTGACCATGGCGGAGGTAGACTTCTGGAATGTTACAACCAGTCATGGAATGATGGCGTCGTTCCAGAGCGGTGGAATTCCAGCCGCTTGATACCACTCCTGAAGCCTGGAAAGTCGCCACTTGGCCTAGCGTCCTACCGACCCATTGCGCTTTCCAGCTGTGTTGGTAAGGTTATGGAAAGAATGATTCTCACACAGCTAGAGTGGTATCTTGAGCGCCACAACGTATACCCCGAGACAATGGCTTGGTTTAGAAGAGGCCGTTCCTCTAATGACAAGGTCATCGACCTCCTGACGCCTGTACAACAAGAAAAACACTGCAAGCGTATATCGGTTGTCCTTCCCCTCGATGTGAAAAGCGCCTATGATCATCTAACGCATGAAGCCATCCTTGATGCCCTGGAAAATAATGGAATTGGTGGACGCATGTTTCAGTGGATTCGGAGCTATCTATTCAAAAGATCCTTCTTTGTGCACAGTGCAGATGGCCGAACCGCTGACCATTACACTTGCCGTGGCGTCCCGCAGGGTGGGGTTCTTAGCCCCACTTTGTTCAACCTTGTAATCCTTGGACTTGCCGACGTTCCACCACATACAGTAAACCTTTCAATATATGCTGGCGACATATGCATACCGACCTCGGCAGTTACACGTCTCCAGGTGCGTGCACGGCTCTAAAAAGCAGTGACCCTAACATTATCGTACCTGCGTGCTCAAGGCCTCAGCATTTCGACCGAGAAGTGCACCTTAGTCGCTTTTACCCACAAGCTTATGACCTGGAACCCCATTTCTATTGACCACCAAACCATTTCATACGCAAAATCTCACCGATTCCTAGGCGTTATTATCGATAGAGACCTTTCATGGAACCCCCACGTCTCGTGCTTGAAGTAGAGGCTTACTTCTAGCATCCATATACTAAGGTTTCTTGCCGGTAAACGTGGGGAACATCCGTGGCATCTATGCTTCAACTATACAGGATGCTCTTCCTAGGATACTTGCGATATAGCACACCAAAGCTGTCCGATGCTAACAAAACTAACATCCATGTCCTACAGAGCATTCAAGGCCAAGCCATTCGAACATCTCTGGGGTTACCTCGAAGTGCTTCAACAGTAGCAACAATCGACACCACGAGAGACCACCCAATAATTACTTACATAGCTATCGACGCACTCCGGGCGCATGTTCGCCATGTATCCAGAGTCCCTGACCACCATCTCTCTCGCTTGCCTGAGAAAAGACCCAGGGCAGCGTTCTCCAGATCAGTTGCGGCTAACCGTTACTCTTTGTCATTGATGCACTCACCCGCAACAAGAACGCAAGCCCCTCTGTGGTGCTTGAAAAAGGCTCCTGTGTACCTTACTGTTCCAGCAATAACGAAGAAAGCTAGCCTGACCACCGCGGCTCTCAAGCAGATCATATTGGAACTTTTGCGTTGCTCATACGCTAACCGAATCCATGTTTACACGGACGGTTCCGTCTCGGAAAATTCGACAGGCGCCATTGTTATACCATCTCAATCGGTCGAAATCAAGTTCAAGACTTCACACGTAATGACATCTACAGGTTCCGAACTGGCCGCTCAGCGCACTGCTGTCGAATACATTAACCCTTTGAAGGTTTTTGCCGTACATGTACGGCGGCGGTTTTCTGTCCCGCAAGGTCTTTGCCGTACGGGTACGGTTCCGACCCTCCGTTTGAAATTTCGCGCCATAATGACGATGAGCGCTCATCGGGAGGTGCTGCCACCTCTTAGCACTTACAAGATGCGTTTGAAATTGGTGCTACCTTCTTGGGGAGATAAACAGAGCTGATTGCTAGCTTCAGCGCGTCGCTCAGATGGCGGCAACGCCCCTTTGGCGGTTTCGGTTTCGCCGCGTGATCGCAACGGAGGCGCGCGAAACGTCATTTTTTTCTTTGTCGGCACTCTCTTGCAGGGCGGTGGAAGTTGATTTCTATCTTGATTGGCGCTGCTCTTAGCTTGCTTATAGCGGCGTTCGCGAGGTATTCCCGCTCTCAGCGGCAACGCGCTTTCGCGGTTTCGGTTCCGCCGCGTGATCGCAACGGAGGCGCGCGGAAACGTTGCTTTTCTCTTTGTCGGCATGCTCTCGCAGGGGCGGCGGAAGTTGATTTCTATCTTGATTGGCACTTCTCTTAGCTTGGTTATCACCACTTGCTTATCAGCGCCGTTCGCGAGGTATTCTCGCTCTCCGCGGCAACGCGCTTACGCGAGAGGGTGCCTCAGACCTCTGCCCAAGGCAGCCGCACGCAGAGATGGCATGTGTGCGCCAACACAACTCCTCGCTTCAAGAGAACAGACACGCATTTTAGGTGTGCAGACTGCGATAAGGCGCTGTGCGTAGACCCGTGTTACAAGGAGTACCACGCTCGGAAATACTATTGAACATTTTGCAGTTCTGAGTGATGCCGACACCAAAATACTGTTCCTAATTATTTTTGACTATTTATTCCCGACTTAATACATTTTGGACATTCAAGATCCGCAAAAAAATAATTTGACCACCTGGGAAAGTTTTTTTCAAAATAATTCGACCCTCAAAGGGTTAAAAAAGAAGCGCCCAACCAATGGGCAATATTTTGTGATTCGAAAGCAGCCCTCAAGAGCTTGCGAGGTTTAGGACGTCGCAATTATGTACAGCTGGTGTCTAAAATCACCGAAACTTGCCATTGCGCTTCTGAACGAGGACATGACATCAGCTTTCAGTGGATGCCAGGAGATCGTGGCACCTTTGGTAATCGCCTCACCAATGACGCTGCCCGACGTGCCCACGATGGCGAACCGGCACTCCTTATACATTTATCGAGAGTAGACGCTACAAGAGAGCTTCGAAGCCTCGCTCGTAGCATCACGTTAAGTTACTCGCATACACCACAGAACTCTAATTGTCGTTTATACAGCCTCGACCCATCACTCAAACTTAAATTACCAGCAAACCTGTCACGACGTGACGCAACACTGCTGTGTCGGCTGTGGGTAGGAGTAGCATTCACCAACTCCTACAGCTATCGTATTGGAATGGCGGACCCACCAATGTGCGCTAAGTGCAAGTGTGAAGAGACCATCAGTCATCTTCTGTGCCACTGTCATTGCTTTGACAACCAACGTAGACTGGATGACAGGACATATACAGAAGCAAAGATCTTGGGAGCCTGGCCTCACACTTCATTAGCCCAGAAAGCAGTTCGAGCGCTTCTTCGCTACTTGAAGGCAACAGACTTGAATGCCCGACTGTAGATATGCTGCACCTAGCTTAGTACATGTGCAAGTGCGCTATAGACTCATGTTATTTCTCTCTCTCTCTCTCCCTCTTCAGTCCCCTCCCCACGTGTATGGTAGCAAACTGGACTCAGTCTGGTTGACCTCCCTGCCTTTCCTTCTTCCCTTCTCTCTCTATAACGATTCTTCCTCGTCTACAGTATCAAAGCAGGCAGTCGACGTCCGAGCGAAGGTTCTCGCTGACGCGTCATTCGCCCGACTTAGTGATGCCTACAGGAACATGGCACGGACATTCTGCAAATAATGCGAAAGATTGGGCTCAGCTTCTGACTCTTTAAGGACTAAGATATCCTCGCTCGATTTGTTTCTTTCGGAATCACGAGTCAATGAGGAGGTTGTGCGAGAAGTTTGTCACGACGAAGACCTTCCGCTTCACACACGTTTTTCTGCGGATGCGCTGAAGGTGTCACGTGAACACAACTGAAGGCTCCGGAATTCAGAGTACGTAAAATAAATATTACCTATCACTTCTCTCTCTCTCTCTCTTTGGCGGTGAGTCTTTTCGAGATTTTCACGGATTAATCCGAAAACTCGGAACCCCAGGTACAAACATAGGTGAGGGCTTGTGTAAGAAGGATACGTGTGAGGCATAACTTTGTATAGCGAGGGGAAGAGGTTCCTGTGGAAGGGTGACGTGAAAACCGCGATCGGCAAGCGTACATACGAGAGTTGAAAATGCTCTGTAGGAGCATTGTTCCCGTTGTTGGAAAGCGAGATATGCACCTCGGCCGACGTTTCTGCTTAAACATTGCAGCTCACGGATTGGTTATCTTTGGACGCTAACATATCTCTCCAGTGCTTGCATTGTGTTCTGTCTATAAATATAACACGAGTTCAAACTTCTTGGAAGCAGCACAAAGAACATAAATGGGGAAATGGGCGTATTAGTGGTCTTCGTCTCTATAAGCAGAGTTGAGTATTACCAGAAAAGAAGAACGTAAGAGCTGTCCTAAGGATAGCTAGGAGAAAAGAGTGAATGACCACTTCATAGATTTTGTGGACCCTCGTTTGAAAGAATGTTAAATACAGGCTTCCCCCTCTACTTACTTGCTGCGTCCTATCGTATAGTTAAATAATACGCGCATACGTACGTACACACACACAAAAAAGACAGATTGAACGTTACATATCCATCAAGCAAAGCTCAGTCTGGGTGCGGCTTGACGAAGTCGTTGTAGCCATATCGGAAGTTTCAAATATGCTTTACTTTTTATAGTCATAATTCAGTTATAGAGCTAATAGGAAAAATACGCTATGTCGAGATCACGCGGTGCGACAGACATAACATGCACAAATTATCTGGCGTCGCATCGGTTTTCGGCTTCGTATTGGCTCACACACGAGGCAACATCAATCGGCTAAGAAGATGGGATGGCCATTTGCGGGCGTCGTCTCCGATGGCCTTTGCAACTGTTTCACGGTGTGAAACTGGGTGCATGTCTATATGGTAATTTCAGTAAGACAGTTTCTTCGCAGTGAGCCATTGAGATAACCGTTCTGAATTTTCTTTGACAGCTGCAATGGGATCATGTAGTTTCTGCTCCCTTCATCCCTTTTACGGCGTATCTGTTCGCCTATCGTTGGTAGGCATTTTTCGTGTCCATGTTCGTGGGCAAAAATGCGGGCCGATTCCGGAGGCAGCGAAATATCAATACGGTAGCTTGCGACGTGGGAAGTGACGTCACTGGCCTTTCGTATATAAAAGAACCAGCCTAGCAATTGATCTCATTGTTGTTGCAGCACCGCTATGGGTAAGAAACGCATACTTGGGACTCCCGAGGAGCAGCGTGAATACGAGGAGCGGCAAAGCGATAAAGAAACGACAATTTGACCCGTGCCGTCAAAATTACCGTTACTTCCATCCCTTTCATTGCTCTAAATTACCCTTACTACCATTACTATAAGGCAATAAAGCATTACGTGCCCACCTCAGCAGTTTTAGCACTGCTTTTCGACAGCTTTGTTGGGCATCCACTTTCGCAGAGCCGGGATGGCGAGTTAATTTTTTTGTGTGTGCCATTTCCCGTGGTCCAAGCGCGAACTGCTCGGAACTGCACCAGGCGAATATCAATTTTGTTGGCACTTCTAGCGCAACTGCCAACCAATGCTGACCCGCCGTGGTTGCTCAGTGGCTATGGTGTTGGGCTGCTGAGCACGAGGTCGCGGGATCGAATCCCGGCCACGGCGGCCGCATTTCGATGGTGGCGAAATGCGAAAACACCCGTGTACTTAGATTTAGGTTCACGTTAAAGAACCCCAGGTGGTCGAAATTTCCGGAGTCCTCCACTACGGCGTGCCTCATAATCAGAAAGTGGTTTTGGCACGTAAAACCCCATAATTTAATTTTAATTTTTAACCAATGCTGGTAGATTACCTGCAGCTGTTAAAGTCAGTGCTAAAGTCAGGCAATGAGCAAAATGCCGTAAGCAGGCTTTCCCACGCATCTAACTTTCCTTGACCAAGACGACCGCGTTCTCGCTAGTAGCACTGTTAAAGCTGTAACACGCTTTTTCAACGCTTGGACGGTGCGGGGAATGAAAGGCGGGAGAAATGATGTCACCATCCCGCCTTTTGACACATTAATTACGACTGTAGTTTGAATGAATCGCGCTGTCCCGGTTAGGTCAAGCGAGGTGTGCAGAGAAGCGCAATTGTAGGTCTTGCTTACCAGTTATTTTCAGTTTTCTTTTTTCCCCCGTTAGTTTGAATGACATGATGGCCTGAAGACTCTTACTTACTAAAGAAGGTTCATGCTTCACAATGCTTCACTATGCTTTACTATGCTTCACTATGCTTCACTACGCTTCACTATGCGGAATAGCCCGTTGGCGCTGTTTTATTTCGCACCACAGCGCGATATAAACGTCTGCATAGAAAAAGGGTGCAGGAAGGTCAGTGTTATAATATAGAGAGAGATAGAGATAGAGAGAGTAAACAAACTGACGTTTCCTCGTGTATTCCTTGAGTGGGAGTGAGTGAGTGAGTGAGTGAGTGAGTGAGTGAGTGAGTGAGTGAGTGAGTGAGTGAGTGAGTGAGTGAGTGAGTGAGTGAGTGAGTGAGTGAGTGAGTAAACTTTTATTTGGTCCAGCAAAGCGCGATAAAACGCGCACCCGGCTAATCCCACGACGGGACTGACAGATCTAGTCTGCCGGCCCGATCGCGGGCGCGCTGGACGGCCAGGATTTGGTCCTCAAAGACAGGACTTCGCGGGAGCGCGTCCCACTCTTCCTTGGTGAACTTCGGGCCCAGCGACCCGCACTCCCAGAGCTTGAGTGGGAGCTTGCGTTTTTATTGGCTTCAGCAATGTCATTGTCGTTTAACAGACTTGCCGCGCAAATAATCCAATATTGTTCTTGTTCTTTATTATCTCAAAGTATCTTTATTATTATGTAATATTTGCTGCCACGGGACTGCAACGTTGGCGGAAGAATCACACTGGAAAATTAAAGTTAGTATAAAAGGAATGTCTTCCGAGGAGGTGTTAAAATAGGTGGATGATGATTACGACGCTAAAGAAAGAAGAGTCGGCAATATATATATATATATATATATATATATATATATATATATATATATATATATATATATATATATATATATATATATATATACAGGGTGTTTCAGCGAACACTTTCAAAAATCTTGCAAAGTTGCCTGTGGCAGATATCACAATTCTAGTCCATGAGCTAGTCTGCGCGAAGCGGCGGACACTACTTGCAAAGAAAAAAAATTGAAATGTAAAATTGATTAAGTAACAGGAAATAACTAATTACTTTTAGCTAATTATCTTATGACCCATACTGGAATTTACAAATTCTAGCCGTGGAGTTCGCAAGGCGGATCCACTTCGAACAAATGACATATATATATATATATATATATATATATATATATATATATATATATTCTCCCGCATATACGCTTGTTTCGGGATGCTTAAGTTCGCGTTAATGCAGTAGCTGCCAACCAACAGCGCCTTCGCGTACGCGGATGAGTCGCTCCATCCGGGTTTCTCGAGTCTGTGGGGGCGCCGCTGTGACGTAAGCGCGTGCTTTCTTTTGAGGGCTGACTGAGTCGCGCAACTGCCATCACGAAAGCAGACTTGTTGTTTCTCCGTCGCTGCCTCCGGTGAAGACTGCTCAGCAGCAACAAAACCAAAGGAAGGAACAAGGATAAGAAGGTAATTTAGGAACAGGATTGCGGATGTGAGAATTGCTTAGAATAGAACTACAAAAAGGCGGCAAGCTGATGCACCATACTACAGACTCGCGAGCAAATTACGGGCATGCGTCGAGAATACTGCGCCGTCGTCGTTATAATTCCAAGGAGAAGCAAGGAAGGCAACCATAAGTGGCACATTAAGAAATTTCAAGTAAATCACTTCACGCCAAAAGAGTGCATTTTCTCTACTGTGTCGTTTTTGGTTGCGAGTTGCCCTCATATAGCTCATCATCATCATCAGCCTGAGCTATCTTGAGGGCAACTCGCAACCAAAAACGACACAGTAGAGAAAATGCACTCTTTTGGCGTGCATTTTGGCGTGCCCTCAAGATAGCTCATCCAGCACTAATTGGACGTGATGTCTGCGGCTCCGAGAACAAAGACCATCAATTGTGTTATTTTCGTCGACTTGACACAAATACAATCAATGTCCAACGCATTACGGCGACTAGAGGATCGTCCACTGACTGTACAGACGACACTGGAACCGTGCCTCACGACTTCAAGTGCACTAGAGAGTTAGCAGAATGCCAACATTATGCTAATCAATAAGGAGGCAGGCATTAAAGAATTGAAGAATTATAGGCCCATTAGCTTACTTTCAGTATTGGATAATATATTCACCAAGATAATTTACACTAGAATCAGGGCAAAACCTGACTTCAATCAACCAAGAGAACAGGCTGGCTTCACGAAAGGATGTTCTACAGTGGATCACATCCGTGTCATCAATCAGGTAATCCAGAAATCTGCGGAGTACAATCAGCCTGTCTCTATGGCTTTCATATACTATGAAAAAGCATTTTATTCAGTAGTGATACCAGCAGTCATAGAAGCATTGCGTAATCTTGGAGAATATTTACAAAGATTCCACAACTACCTTGGTTCTCCACAAGAAAATTAGAAAGTTACCTATCGACAAAGAGGTCAGGCCAGAAGACACAATCTCTCCACTGCATGCTTAGAAGTGTTAAAGCTATTAGACAAGGAAGGCTTAAGAGTGAGGATCAACGGCGAATTTCACAGCAACCTCCGCTTTGCAGATGTCATTGTCATGTCTAGCAACGCTCGGGACAAATTACAACAAGTGACTGAGGAACTTAACCGAGAAGATTAATATGCAGAAGACAAATATAATGTTCAATAGCTTGGTAAAGGAATCAGAATTCAGGATCGCCAGTCTGCCTCTAGAATCTTGCAGGAGTACGTTTATCTGGAGCAGTTACCTATACAGGGGTCCTTGATCATAAGAACGAAATTTATAGAATAAAAGTGGGTTGGAATACATACGGAAGGCATTATCAAATCCTGACTATGAGTAAATTTGCCATGGTCGTTGAAAAGTCTGCAGTCATTGCATTCTGCCGGTGATAACATATGGGGCATAAAATTGGAGGCCAGAAAAGAAGCTCGAGAACAAGTTAATGGCCGCGCAAAGAGCGATGCAAGGAAATGAACAAGTGAGCTGGGAAATTAGCGATCGATCGATCGATCAAGTGAGTGAGCGAGTGAGTGAGTGAGTGAGTGAGTGAGTGAGTGAGTGAATGAGTGAGTGAGTGAGTGAGTGAGTGAGTGAGTGAGTGAGTGAGTGAGTGAGTGAGTGAGTGAGTGAGTGAGTGAGTGAGTGAGTGAGTAATCAAGCGAGCGAGTAAATTTTGCTTGCTCAGCTGTCACGCCATACGTGAAACGTTGGTTGCTGCATTCTGCGCAGAAGAGGTAGAAGGCTCACCACGTCCTCGTACCTTTGACCCGTAAGCGATGATTAGCAATCAGCTTGTTGGCACGTGCTTCGTATATTCATAACGCTATTCAAGAGCGACATTCTTTTTTGGCACACTGCTCAGTGATATGCGGCTTGGAACCAAAATGTCATTTGACTGGGAAGGATGCACAAATATCATGTGGTCAAACATGCCGCATTATCTCCTCCTTGCAGCCAAACAATGACTGTAAAATACCGGGTATTTTTTGGTAAGCGTCGGTGAAAGATATCGCTTGGATAGCGCGGGGCTGTGACACAATCAGAATGTTATTTCAGGCATTGTGCTCATTCTGTTTCATGGTGACACTAGAGATTTCTCGGCAAACACGCAACACGCCCCGTGTGTTTAAAGAACTTTGGCAACACAAATTATCGGAAGCACACGTAACAAAAGATATAAATCCGACTAGACTGGTACAGTTTTCACCAGAAGTTTCTAAGCCCCTCATGGATTAACAAGATCTGTAACCAGGTGCTGCACAAAGCAGTTAACCCGTGGGTAGACTTACCCATGGATGGAAGTGTGCTGTCACATGACAAGAAAGCGATACTTGCGAGAAAGATTTTAGTTTTTCTCGTAACAACTTATACTGGAGTTACTAACATTTGCGTTAAGATTTCTTATCCCGTGCGCAAAGGGTTTGCAGTGTGGACAGATCTAGGCTATGTATTGAGAGTTATGTTCAGATTTTTTTTGTCATGAAGCAAGTTGGGTGCATGATTAGAATTAGCGTCATCTTGAACACCTTTCTCCACATTTGATGTATTTGTTGGGTAGAAAACTAATTTGGGCAAATGATCGTGCTTCCTTCGGCATGAAATACCACATCTAAATATAGCTATGTCATTTTTGGTCTAATCATTTCACGGCACTCCAGCAGGCTGCACTTCAAGAATCTGTGGGCTTTAAAGATGACAATCGGAAATCATAACGCTTCGACAACCTGTTCTCGTAAAAAAAATAAAAAAATAATAAGGAAGCTTAGTCGCGTTGTTACAGGTTTTGTTAACGCTGGAGGATTGCTCTGAAAACGTCAATTGAAGCTGCAGTAACTTAACACGCCAAATTCATTTTTTATTGTGCAGTAAGGGGGTATCGTTGCTTAACTACTTGGATTGTGTAGTACTGATACGGATCTCGGCTTTCTTAATGACTCCGAAGACCGCCAAAACTGGCAAATTTACTCTTACATTTGTCTACGATTACTAGCCGCGGCCAGCCAATGCCACAGTTTTTCGCGTTACAGGCAGTTTCCAAAAGTTGAAGCTGCCGTCACCGCGGTGCATGTGTGGCACACACGCACAGGCGATCTGGCGCTTCAGAAAGTGCACAGCAGAGTGGCTTCGATTTGAACCTGAAAGCCCCTCAAGTGGTCAGGGCGTACTGACCTCAGCGAAACGGGAGATAATCTTGCATCGACCGTCACGTGGTGGCGCGTAAATCATAATCCTCCCTCCCAAGTTCATGCAACGAGCTCTCCTTCCCATTCGCGCTACTTTCCCCCCGATAAATGAAGCGCCGTCCTCTCCACTCTCGGGCGCTAGCCCAGCAACAACATAGCACACGAGGTCGTAAGCCACCGCAGCGTTCTCGCGCATTGACCCACACGACGGCGAACTTCCTCAGTGGCAGCAAAGCGCCCTCCGGGTACCGTAGGAGCAACAGCAACAGCCAGCCAGAGAGAGTCCATAGCGTAGTGTCCTGCGCACGACGTACGCCACGAGAGGTGGCGAGTGAACGGCCAAAATAGACCCTTCGCCCCCCCACGCCGACACTCACCCACATACACACATACACACCCACACAATCGGCGCGCCCGGCGCGCGCTCAGCGGCGGCTGCTCTCATCCTGGAAGCCTCCTCCACCGCGCGCGCGCGCGCGCGCTTCCCGCCGCGTTTAGTCACGTGGGGGGCTCGGCTGCGCTCGGCGGCTCCTGCCTTCCCCTCGCGCTCGGGAGCAGTCGCGCAACACGACGCAACGTGCGCAGAACGGCTTCTTGCGGCCCAGGCGCACTGAGCCAAGCAGCAGTCGCCACCAGCTGGAAACGAACGCGCTCCGCGCGAGCGTGCGTGTGTGTGTTGTCGAAGGCAGCGGTCCACGCCGCGGCGCCTCGCCGCCATATTTGTGCTGTTGCTGGTTTCTGCGTGCGCTCGCTGGGCTCCTCCGTGCGCTCTCCTCACCCCCGACCGCGCGCCTCGGCGGCCGCGGACTTCCTACTTCGTCGAAGTGGCGGCCAGCGCGATGGAGAAGGGCGGCGCCGCGTCGGAGTGCGGCGCGTCGAGCGACATTGCGGCCGCCGCTCAGCAACAGCGCGGGGAGGACGTGCCCATGCACTTCGTGTCGGTGAACAAGGTTCCCACGCAGGTGATCTGTTACGGCGACCCCGGCTGCCTGGCGTCGGACGCCTCCAAGCCCGTGGTCCTCGTCATTCCAGGTGCGCTTCTCCGCGCGTGCCGCTTACCAGAGTGCACGTGGCGAGGAGGAACGCGCGCGCGGCTTGCCTCTTCGCGACCGCGCGCGCTTTGCGCTGTTTACCTTTCAACCGACCACGCGGGAACGGGAGGCGCGAAGAGGGAAAGAAAGAAAACACAGCTAGTAGCAAGGTGGCAACATCGCGGGCTTCCGGGTAAACGGCGTGCTGGTAAAAGATTGATGAGGTAAAATGAAAACGAAAATGTAGACGTCTTTTCTCTTTGCTGTTAATGGCACACCTTGAGAAAAAAAAAGAAAGAAAATCAGAGACGAAAAAGTTGGCAGTGTATTCACCCTTTTAAGATAATTGACGACTTTATTGCTATTAGCAATTTATGTATTACACGGTTGATATAGCTGTATATAACGATTGTCATTAAAGGCGGCACATACACATTGACACATACCTAGTGACCCAAGTTGGCGTCAAAGATTTTCATTGATGAGCACCGAGTTCCGTACCGAGTTACCCAAGTTGGACCGACGATTGGCCTTGAACCCGGTTGAACCAGCACAGCCGCCCGGTGTTCTACCCATTTGAACATAGGTTAAGTAGGGATCCAAGTTGGTGGGAAAGAGGTTAGGCGCATACATGCAAGGATTCGTAGAGACACACTGCAAACTGGGTGAAATTCCCGAAGAACGGTAATAGCATTCAAAAAGTAAGCTCGTGGAAGATGGGCAAAGTATTTCTCAACTTCTGTGACCGTGGCACCATTAACATTTTTCTCCTTCCCTTGTTGTCCATTGTGGATAAAAAGTAAGGAAAACAGCAGAAGAAGATCGTCTTATAATTTTGACACTGACTATATATTTCTTGTTCGTTCATCTTGACTGGCGCAAACACAGTTTCGCTGCAGTGCATTAAAAAGTAAGCCTTTCACCTTTCCCTGACCGGCGTGAGGGATTTTTCCAGCCTTTGAAGACCCCGAACTTAACCACGGCAGCTCTCGAAATCTGATTTAACTGTATAAAAATGAGAAGAAAAAGCAGGTGCGCTGAGCGCAAGCGGAGAGTAAATGGAGAGCAAGCAGTCAAAGCGTTCTCCAACAGCTGCATTTATTTTACCTTCTTGCGACAGTTTTGACTTGCCGACCTGATTGCATGGAATTGTTTTTCGGCGCTTGTCTTCTGCCGCTTAAATCAAGTTTATTCTTGTTCTTATCCGCGCGGCAAAAAACAACTTGCAGCAGCCTTATTCACTTCAGACAAAGTACGTCGAGTGCGAATCAAATGCGGACGCAGCACTTAAATAAGGGGGGCCACTCACCGCCATTATTCATGCCGCTTGGACGCACTGAAGGCTTGATGGACATACTAATTATCCCAGCCAAAATTCTTTTGTGCAGCAAAACATGACTGAAGTAATACAGTTATACTGTACGGACTCCAACTATGCGGAATATCAAGTATGAAAGCTGATCTTACATGCGCGTTCCAAAAAATGTGCGACGAAATGATTCAGTGTTTGTAGTTATTTATGACTTGCAATTCATAAAACGGCGTTTTGTTAGAAGGGTAGGTCACACAACACCGCATTTTACGGTAAGTTTGGCAGCGTTTGTCTCAGAAATCCTTTTCGGGCGCATGAACCTTGAGAAGTCACTGGCTTCGATTCGTAAATTTAAATACGTGCTTTTAGGGAACTTATTAAAAACTGGATTAGTAAAATTTTGTTAATTAGTCAATTATGTATTTCGGTTTCTTCTGAAGTGATTCCCGCCTCTTCGAGCCATATTATTTAAGGATGAGAATTGTTCTTTCTGCTACAGGTGATATTAAAACATCTGTTGGCCCCAATAAAAAGAAAACGAAAGAAAGAAAAAGAAGAGAACCAAAAAGACACACTTGGTTTAGAGAAAATATAACGTATAAATTTCACTGCCTGCCTTTCGGGACCATAGATGAGAGGAACCGAACTAACACAGTAGCAGTCCTTGAAACAGATGTCCCATGTAACCACTGTCACTAAAGCGTTAGCTCCGATAGCGTGCGATTGTCCACTCTGACGGCTGCAGTACAGAGCACTTACTTCGCTGTCCTGTATAACGGGGACTGCGCAAATCCTATTTTACGTGTCTCTTGTTTGTACGTGTCTTTCTTTTCTTTTTCTTTTTTTTTGCACGCTGCCTTATACCTGTACTTAAAGATACGAAAGCGGAGGCGTGCGCGCGATTGTCTCATCGCAGCTGCAGGTGTCACAGGCAGTGCTGCATCGGCCGCTTCAACGAGTAGCTGCAGTAAACGCGACGTCTGCCACAGGCAATACGGCAGATTTTTTACGCAGACATTGGCGATGTCGGAAAGCTTTCATTTCTCCCGGGGGGGGGGGGTGAAGGGGGCTGGGCCCTACCAGCTTGCCGAACCCTATATATATATATATATATATATATATATATATATATATATATATATATATATATATATATATATATAGTTCAAAGAATGGAAGCACGTATAAAAACATAACTGGATTTTTAATAACAGATCAGCAACGCAGGGGGGGGGGGGGGGCTCTGCCCCCTCCCCTTTTCCGGTAAACTTCTGAGGGGCCTTTGGCCCCGGAGTGACCTTAGCGACAGTACCGACATTAGCGATCAACATTAGATTTGTTTAGTTCCTCGTTCTTGCCTCTTTTCTGGCTTACTAAGACTCCGTTCTCTGTAACACGGACGTTTCTGGTATTCCAGAATTGTAAATTACCACATTAACATTCCGCTTAGTCTTCCTTCAATCGTATGATCCCTTCAACCTGATTCATTCTAAAATGGACACGAAGGAGCAGCACTACATCAATTTAGACTGATACAGCAGTGTTTCGAAACTATACTTTCGTGAATTTCGCTGTTAAGTGCTTATTATAAAAGAAACTGAATGTCTAACCCCAGTGCCGGTAGGTCATTGCGACGTCATGGATTTCAATGTGCTTGGCCCATTGTGCCATAGTAAATGTTATAAAAACTTGGTAAGCTTAATCTATGGCTCTATTAGAATTCAACGTAGACCATCTTTACCGATAAAAAAATAAGCTATATCAAAGCAGACAACGTCGCAATCCATGACATCGCGGTGGGCTAGTGCGTTGAGTTTCAGGTGCTGTCGCCACCTACCTTATGTTTTTGTGTCTTCTGCGGTTTATCGAGCCCGAACGCGGTGGCAATAGCGACGTTTTTTGGTACTCGCAGAACCGTAACTTACCCACGCATATAAGTTTATTTTTTATCTTTAATGACCCTTTAACTGCTACCGAATTAAGTCACATGAGCGAACTCAAAGCCGAGTGCGGCTTGGCAGCCACATTGTGCATGCTTTAATTATCTTGTGCTATCTCACGATTTTCAGGCGTAAGTATCCGAATTAAGTTGCACAGGCGATGGTTGAGCATCGACTGCGGTGTTAATGCTGTTGGCATGTGGGCGACCTCCGTTGTGATTCGAGGTGTGCAGCCTGTTGAAAGTTAAACGCGACTGTAATTTCGAAACTATGAAATTTCGGAACTTCAGGAAATGTATCTAAAACACTTGATGCCGACACAGCGTGGCCGAGAGAACACACATACTCTAGTTGTGTTTAATACGAAGAGTTGGGATTAGGCAAGTCGTATAACGCGTAGAACAGATCGACGGGTGTTCCACTAGAGCGGGTGTTGGGAAAGAGAACTCAGCAGAGAGCGACGGTAGATTGAATAGAGTGGTGAGACGATGGAAAGTTGCAGACAGAGGACCGGATTATTTCATACAGGACACTAGGAATAGGATGTTTCTGGCAAATTCGTCCGTCTTACAGCGGGCTGAAAATTGGGTGATGATGATAGACCCCGAGTCCTCGATGTCGAAGTTATTCAGCGATGCCTCGTGGCTGTGGTTCATAAATGTTATCTGGTACAAGTCAATAAAAATTCTGCCGCGGTCTCCCAGCGTTTCCGAGTGCTCGTGCTCAGTATAACTGTCTATTCTCAGTAAAAAAATATAATAATAATAATAAGAAGGAGAAATAATAACGTTTACGATTTAAGACGCTGAATTCGCAATGAAAAAAATTCAGTAGTCAGATGACGTATAGACAGCATAATCAATCTACCGCACGTAATGTACTGAACGTAGCGAGTGTTTTGTGCGCGGTGCGGTGGTGGTGGTGAAAAATATTCAGTGGTCGTACAAAAAGTACAAGGAGGTATTCTCGGGACGACCCTGGAGGGGCCGCCCCTCACAAACTCTAGGTGGAGTCCCTAGTACGGGACCGCAGTTGTGGTGGCCGCCGCCTGAGCGTGCTCAACTAAGGCCTTTTGGTCGTGTAGGCCTGAGCAGCCAAGCAGGGCAGCCTCCCAGTCCTCCCGGGTAGGGTTTGGTACCCGAAATAAATTTGTGTCGCATGTAGAGTTGCTCGTGATATTATGTCAGTCTTTAATAAAATGTTCTTGCGCTAAAAAAAATGTTAACATAGGAGTGAAAGTGATAGGACAGTAATAGGTTTAAAATACCATCCTCAATATGAACCCAGCGGAGAATAGAAGCAGCATGAAGCGCATTCAGGGTCGTTGTGCGCACATATTTATTTTATGCCTTTTTTGGGAGCACGTTATCTTGAATCCTCACGAAACACGTGAGCACTTACTGAAATGTGAGGAAGTACCTTTTGTTGCTTTTTATATGTAAGAAAAGAACAAATCCACAAGTAATCAGAGGAATATTGCTCCGTGTGACGCAGGAGGACGAA